>NC_053497.1:153047106-153347106 GCF_905171775.1 Rana temporaria
GGTCCAGATGGTGGAAATACCCCAGGACATCATCCGTTGTCTCATTAGGAGCATGCCCTGATGTCATGCATGAATACAAGCACTTGGGAGCCATACAAACTACTGAGGACCATTTTGAGTTGTTGCAATGAAATTGCAGCAAAATGGACTAGCTTGCTGCATAATTTCTTCACTTTGATTTTCAGGCTGTCTTTGAATTCAGCCCTATGTAGGTGGATAATTTTCATTTCCATCAAATGATGTGCCATCCTTTCATTCCTAACACATTACCCAGTATAGATATCCAGCATGAGATTTTTGCCCGTTGAGATCTGATATGTGTTCAAAGTGTTCCTTTAATTTTTTTGAGCGGTGTATAAGACCTGGTCTTATTTTTGGGGAAACACGGAAGTACTCCAAATGTACCAGTGTACCAAACTCCCAGTTTAGTTCTATGTGTGCAACTCTATAACTCTCTTTTATTTTTTATTTATTTTTTAGCAAAATAGTCCCCTAACAGCCACTTAAAATAAGAAAGCTGTAGCGGCTGCAATACTCACCTTTCAATCTGGAACTGTTCCCAACAGTACTTCCCTTTGGCCAGAAGATGTTCTCAGTCTTTTCAGATTGATTGACACCCAATATGTAACTAGACCAGCCTTTCTAAAACCCAGAGGATGGAGTATGGGAAGGCTGACTGTACAACCAGTCATTCAGATTTTTCACATTCAATAACTGCCAGCAGCAAAACACAAGGCATTCCCCCATCAACACTGACTGCATTGATAGGGGAAAATCAAATCATCTATGGGCTACTTAAAATGTCATTGGCGTCATGTAGCTGTTTCTGTCAAGTATCGTTGACTGTGGAACTATAGGGGTACCATCAAATCGGAGGCCAATCAGCCAAGGAACATTGAGAAGGACCAAAGAACCCTGGCTGATCTAGACAATTGTATTTTTTTTCAATAATATTATTATTGTTGTTATTATACAGGATTTATATAGCGCCAACAGTTTGTGCAGCGCTTTACAACATTATGGGCCAGATTCTCAAAGGGCTTACGACGGCGCAACGCCATTTGCGCCGTCGTAAGTCCTAATCTGGCCCGGCATATCTATGATACTATGATTCTTAGAATCAGTTACGCATAGATATCCATTAGATCTGACAGGCGTAAGGCTCTTACGCTGTCAGATCTTAGATGCAATTTGTTTTCCCGCCGCTAGGTGTCGCCGATGTCGTTTTCCCCGTCGTCTATGCAAATTAGCTATTTACGCGAGATTCCCGAACGTACGCGCGGTCGACGCAGTGAATTTACGACGTTTCCGTAGCTTTTGCGACGCGTAAAGTTGCCCCTGCTATATGAGGGGCAACCAATGTTAAGTATGGCCGTCGTTCCCGTCGAAATTTAAAAAAGTACGTTGTTTGCGTAAGTCATCCGTGAATGGCGCTGGACGCCATTTACGTTAACGTCGAAACCAATGACATCCTTGCGATGTCATTTAGCGCAATGCACGCCGGGAAATTTTAAGGGACGGCGCATGCGCAGTACGATCGGGCTTGCGCTGGAGAATTTACGCTACGCCGCCGCAACTTTTCAGGCAAGTGCTTTGTGAATCAAGCACTTGCCCGTAAAACTTGCGGCCGCGTAACGTAAATGAGATACGTTACGCCACCGGAGTTTTACTCCATTCTATGAGAATCTGGCCCAAAGGGTATCCAATACAGCAACAATACAATTCAATACGAGAGGGTTAGGAGGGCCCTGCAAAGCATTCTGAATGGCGCCCTTTCCAAGCGGCCAACCTCCTGTACTCACAATGCAGCAGGACAGCCCCTCAGCACAGTACCTGGAAGCTAGTGGAGATCACTAGAGTGGTGTTGTCTACTTTAGCGATTTCCAGCTTCCCGAGGCATCAGCCAGTTATCGGATATGCATAATAACATTGGTCCAAGCGGGACCAATGTAACTATATAAAGTATACCACAACTATTAAATGAAAAAACAAATAAACATACATAACTCACGGGTCACAGGAGTGCAGAAAGAAGTGCACTCCTGTGACCTACAGGAGAAGTAGGGCCAAAAGAGCTTTGGCCCTACTTCTCCTTTAATGAAAATGACAAATGTGAGTGCATATAAACCCTCTCTTACCAATATGCAATAATTAGATCATGTGCTTGTATAAGAAAATACTGTTCAGCTTCTTGACAGTAGGGTTATTGTATGATCATAGCATAGCCATAGTCATAGCAAGCAAGCCCAGGGATTGTTGTATATAGGAAGGAGGCTCTATTTGATTGTACTCATGTATATTTGGAGCCTATTTTGGAGTCTGGCCTAAAAAACATGAGTTCCCATTTTTTTGCGATTTAAATTGAAATTTCACGATACCCAAATGCACCAAATAAGTTGTAAATAATTCAGGAAGTTTTATGTGGCATTGTGTTAAACCAGCGCAGCGATGGGTTAGAATGTTTCCTAATGACAGTGTTTGTGGTGCGGAAATGTTTTTTTTTCTTCTGTTGTCACAATGGGGGTTTAATGTCTGTCATGGAAGGACAGTCACTCTGCATTGGATCCCTGTCACAATGCATAGTAATGAGCAGAATATCTAACCTAAGGACGTAAGGGCAGAATAATTATCAAATAATCCCTTATTAAAATCCTAACGAGAGGCATTAAACATCGGCCAAGAAAAGGCCCCGAAACAAGCTGAGCAGCACACGCTGCTCACAGCAAAACAGGATAATATCAACAATTACCCAGTATAAGCTCATTAGTACGGGGCTGCAGAATGGCTCAATGCTGGGGGGGTGACAGTGAAGGACAGTGACAAGGAGCTCTCCAATCACATAATGGTTTAATAAGCAGCTGGGACACAGTAAGGGGTCATAAGCAGTGGGAAAATGCTGCGGCTTGCTTGCTGAACCTGGAGTCTAAATTAACCCTTTACCATCATTCTAATACAGGCTGAGGAGTCACGGAGCACAGATTTCCATTTTTTTGGAGCAAATAGGACCATGATATAGTTATATTTACTGTGTATTAATTTTTTAGTGGGGGGTGTATTATATATATTATATATATATATATATGTATATATAAATATATATATATATATATATATATATATATATATATTATATATATATATATATATAAATATATATATATATATAAATATAAATATATATATATATATATATATATATATATATATATATATATATATATATATATATGTGTGGTAGTTTGCTTATTTGTGTTGTACAATTCTCTACTTGAACATGCATATCTAGCACACGTGGTAACATTTATATCTTTGGAACATTACTACACTTGCAGGAAAATTGCAGAAAACTACATTTTCAGAAAACGAATTGCATTAAAACACAAAGATATGAACTGTACCATTATATTCAATAGTGGCTATTTATAATGAAGAGCTGACTCCGCTATCTGTTCACTTGCGCTATACTCCACGTTATTGTTTTTTAAGAGTAAGATTTATTGAGTCTTTGAACACAATTACACAGAAAATAAGTCAGGGGTCAAAGGGCAGTAGTTGAGGTACAATGAGATAAAAGGGATGAAACGTCCCCATTTTAGATAACCACCGAGATGCAATACATACTAGTGTAGCACTAGCAACGTGTCCTATAAAACTGCTTAAATGCAATTGTGTGAATGCCATGATAGCCAATGACATTGTAGTGCTCAAAGTAAGGTGTGTATCATCTCAATAACCTCAGAAAATGGGAAAAGAAGGAGAAAAAGAAGAAAGTAGAGAAGATAAAAAGGGAGGGTACCCGGTTGGGAGTAGTTACTGAATATTCTTTGAGAACACTGAAGTTTTGATGAGCTGGAAAAGCCAATCCAAGTTCACCAAGGAGCTAGCTGTTTACTCCTCCATCCTCCAGTCATTAATAGGAACTTTGGGCCAGATTCTCAGTGGAGATACGACGGAGTTATTCAGATACGCCGTCGTATCTCTCAGGCCCCATACTCACGACCAAACATGTCTGCTGAAACTGGCCCGCAGGCCAGTTTCAGCAGACATGTTTGGTCGTGTGTGGGCGCGAGCGGGCCGAATTCCAGCAAACATTTGCCCGCCGGGCCTTTTCCCAGCAGACAAATATTCCTGGACTTGTTTTAAAACAGTCCGCTGGAATTCTGCCCGCTCGGACATGTACGGTCGTCAGTACAGACCTACCGTACATGTCCAGGCGCCCGCCGTCCCTCGCATGCGTCGAATGACTTCGACGCATGCGTGGAAGCATTTTAAAGGCGGGCCGCCCACGTCGCCGCGTCATTGTCGCGGCGACACCGCGTCATCGACGCGGCGACACCGCGGACACGCCCCGCGTATTGTTTACGCGCGGACTTCTGTACGATGGTGTGTACAACCATCGTACAGAAGCCCTCTGGCAGACATGTATGGTGAAAACGGTCCGACGGACCACTTTCACCATACATGTTTGTCCGTGTGTACCCGGCCTCAGAGTATCTATGCGACTGATTCATAGAATCAGTTACGCATAGATATCCCTAAAATCCGACAGGTGTAATTGTTTTACACTGTCGGATCTTAGGATGCAGTACCGCGGCCGCCGCTGGGGGGAGTTTGCGTCGTAAACCAGCGTCGGGTATGCAAATTTGGAGTTACGGCGATCCACGACGGATTTTTGCATTTGCTACGTCGCCGCTAGTCTAGTTTCCCGTCGCAAAGTTAGTCGTCGTTTTTGGTGCCTTAACTTTACACAGCAATCGTATTGCTGTATAAAGTATGGCCGTCGTACCCGCGTCGAAATGTAAAAATTCACGTCGTTTGCGTAAGCCGTCCGGGAATACGGAATTACGCTACGCACGTCGCCGTTCGAAAAATGACGTCACTTCGCGCAAAGCACGGTGGGAGTTACGAAACGGAGCATGCGCAGTAGGTCCGGCGCGGGAGCGCGCCTAATTTAAATGGCACACGCCCATTTAAATTACGCGGGGCTTACGCCGGAGGCTGCCGGCGTAGTTTTAATTGCAAGTGCTTTGTGAATCAGGCACTTGCGATGAAAAACTTGCGGCGGTGTAACGTATCTATGATACGTTACGCCGCTGCACTTCTACCTGAATCTGGCCCTTTGGTTGTCCTCCAATGCCTAGGAATCAGGTCTCGGACTACAGATAAGAGGAATCTGAGGAGGCCTTTTTTGGTCTTTTTAACTAATCCATATATAATAGATAACAAGGTTTGGGTCTTGGGCCAGGCAGTTACTGTACTTTGGTGGCATATTTGAAAGATACCCAATAGGGCCAAATAAGAACAGGACCACCACCAAGACATGTAACATACTGTAATTCCACCCTCTTTGCCACATCTCCAACACTGGTCAGGGATTTATAACATGTATCACGGTTCCTTTATATAGTAAAAAAAGACTGGTTATTACAACGTAAATACTACAAAAAAAAAAAACATATGGGTACAGTGTTGTATAACTGAGTAATTGTCAGTCAAACTATAACAGCGCTGAAAACTGAAATATGGCCAGGAAAGGGAGGGGAGTATAACATGCCTCTCTTGAAGTGCGTTAAAGCAGTCATGGTAAGTGCTTTATAAATGGACTCCTAGGTAAAATACAGTATCATAGGTTCATATTTTTTGTATGCTGTATGTAACCAAAAGAACCAAGAAGTGGGTCTATTCTTTGAACCTTTGCAATGGCCAATACCAGTGTGCTAATTGCAGTTATTTATAAGAAACAATCAAAATTTACTTTATTGAAGTCAGGTTAATGAAAGATTATTTATGACTGGTTTAGCATACTACACTTTGCATATTGGTCCCCTGGCTTACAGATAATGTGAAATTTACTTTCAATAAGTTTTTATTAAATATTTCATATAGGAATACAGTCATCATATTACTTTTCAAAAATAGATATGGCACCTAGAATCATCACATAGCCGAATGCTAATAATCTTGTAACGTTTAATACAATAAAATAAAATAATTCTTTGAGGAAAAAACAGAAGAAGTAGTGACTGTCTGGTAGGCTAAATAAAGTAGTAAAATTAACTATCCTCATGACCCAAGAAGGTCATTCTGAGGTAAAACTGTGGCTCGGATTCGAGGGCAACGCGGAGACCAGACCCTCAGCACCCCGTATGGGATCCTGCTGTGCTAAGGGAAAGGTCCCGACCCCCGTTCCTCGCCATCCCCCCCCCGCACACTCTCACTAGTGCGGGCGAGTGGAGTGCAGCGGGATGCGAAAAACCCCACTATGAAATTCCCCCTACAACATTTGCTATAAATAGAGGAGTCTAACAAGACATTAAAGGTGTCAGTATCATCGACCGTAATCCTATAAAGATCGCTTGGTTAAAAAAAAAAAGAAAACAAGAGGATCTAGTACCAAAGGGATAGTCACATAAAGGTAATAGAATAGGAAATAGATAGAAGAAGAGGGAAAGAGGTCAGGGAAGGGAGGGGGATATAGAATGTCTAACATAGGGCTGGCGGCAGTCAAGCTGTGACTTAAACGGGTGCCAGAGGAACACCGATATAGTCAGCCCAAGGTCCCCAGGTCTCAAGAAACATCTCAAAAGAATCATCCAGAATGCGTGGATAACTTTCTTGGGTCATGACCCATGAAATTTTTTGCTTAGCAACCGATACCATCGGCTTGGGTTGCTTCCAGGATTTTGCAATGGCTATTTTGGCACCAAGCAGAATAAAGTGCATTAATTTTTGAGTAGGTTTTGGCCAGTAGAGGGATATGGGCATTCAGGAGAGCTACCTCTGGAGACCTAGGAATCCGGGTCCCTGTCACTGTGAATATCATGTTGAAGATGATTCTTCTCAGAAGGAGCGAATCTAGGGCACTCCCACCATATATGAGCCATAGTGCCTCTCAGCTGACAACCCCTAAAGCAATTCGGGTTTCCACCTAGGTACATGACCGCTAATCTGGAGGGTGTGAGATACCATCTAGTAATGACTTTAACACTAGCCTCCATCAAGGACGTTCCCTGTATACCCCGGAATGATCTAAAGAATGCTTTATGCCAGGATTCTTGGCTAATATCCATACGGAAGTCAGCCTCCCAGGCCTCCATATAGGGTGTTTTGGTTGATGGATGAGTGAGGGCCGCATAGATTGCCGAAATACCACCTCTTCGCTCCATGGCTTGGCCGCACCAGATTTCATATGATGTAAAGTTAGGGGGGTAGAGGGTTTTTGATTTCCAAATGGCATGCAGGAATTGTGAAAATCTGCTGAAAGTGGGCCTTCTCCGAATCAGGTAGTTTCAGGGTGTGAATACAGAAAGAAAGGGAAATAGGACCACTAGGGGTAAAATACTGTCCTATCCGATACAGCCCTTTATCCAACCACCATTGAAACTCCTCAGATCGCATTCCGGGAGGAAAATCAGGGTTATTAAAAATACGAGCTAAAGGACGGATAGACGAGGTAAGGTTGGTGTTTTGTCTAAGGCGATCCCATAAGGCAAAAGATTGGGACAACACTGGGATAAGATAGAAGGGCGAGATTTAATAGGAATCCATAGAAGGCAGTCCAGTGGTATGTTGGGGACTGCTTGTTCCTCAATGTTGACCCAATCCGGTATATTGTGTTTGTCATATATAGATGAGAGCTGTACTAATCTAGCTGAGAGGAAGTAGTTGTATAGATCGGGAAGACCAAGCCCACCTTTCCGTTTATGTCGAAAGAGTGTGGTCCTGGGGTATACGATACCCCGAAGCGCCCCATACGAACTTAAGTAGTTTACTTTGAAACGATTTTAAGTGATTCCTTCTGATTGGGATAGGAAGGGAGCGAAAGAAATATAGGATTTGGGAACAGAGTCATTTTGATCGAGTTGATCCTACCAATCCAGGAAAGGTTTAATTTAGACCAATTAAGCATGTCAGTTTTCCAGTATTTTTGTATATGGGGGGATAGTTAAGGTTTATAGAGAGCCTCGGTCTTGCTGCTAAGGTGATGCCTAGGTATTTTATTGTCGACTCACTCCAGATAAATTTAAAGGAATGTTGGAGCCCTGAACTTCTTGGGGACTTAGAGATATATTTAGTGCTTGAGATTTGGAGTAGTTGACCGAGAGGCCCGATAGTTTAGAAAAGTTGTCTAGAGTACGACATAGGTTGGGGGAGGGTGGTAATGGAGAAGTCAAGAACAATAGTTGTCGTCCGCGAAGAGCGCACATTTATGGATCTGGTTCCCCGCATCTTGACTCCTAATATATCGGGATTCTGTCTTATGGCAATAGCGAGAGATTCTAGTCGCAATAGCAAATATAATGGCGACAGGGGCAGCCCTGTCTCGTGCCTCTCTTAATTTCTATGGGTTTGGAGTAGTGGCCATTTATCCGAACAATCGCCCTAGGGTGTGCATACAGTGCTCTGACTATACCTAGAAACCCGGACCCAAACCCCCAACGTTCGAGAACGTTGAAAATGTTAAGGCCAGGAAACAGAATCGAAGGCCTTTTGGAGATCCTGTGACAATAAGAACCCCTTCTGGGGGTCCCTCCCGTCCAATTGGTTTGTAGGATCGATATTAAGTCTATTGCCCGTCTAATTTGTTCTGGGCCTTGTCTGCCCGGTATGAATCCCACTTGTTATCTGTGTACATACTGTCCAATAAACCCCGCCAGTCTGTTGGCTAAAATTTTTGTGAGGACCTTAAGGTCATTGTTAATAAGGGAAATTGGACGGTAATTATGGACATCTTCTGGATTTTTGCAGGTTTGGGATAACTGAAATGAAAGCCGTGTTAATCTGGGGGTCAAAAGGGCTTGCCCATGGTTTTGGAGTTAAAGAATCTGACCATATGGGGTGTGAGTATATCTACAAAGGATTTATAATAAGGGATGGAAAGACCATCCGTCCCGGAGCTGACCCCTTACGGAGACCCTTGATCACCTCCCTCACCTCATCCCCTGTGATTGGGGAATCCATTTATCTCCCTATGAGCCCTCGAGATAGAAGGATGGGGAGGCCATCAAAAAATTTTGAATTGTAGGTTCGTCGAGGGCGGTGTATGAGAGTCATAGAGGCTTGAATAAAAGCTATGAAAAGCTTCCAGAATCTTGGAGGGATTGGTCGTGGAGGATCCCCCCCCTATTTTAATTTTAGGCATGGAGATCAGTTTGGTTTTGGGGGAAAGTTTGGATGCGAGCATGGGTCCGATTCTGTCAGCTTTGGTGAAGAATTTGTGTGCACCCCATCTAAGTGATTTTTTCTGCTCGGGTTGTCAGAGCTAGGTTCAGAGCCAACCTGGCATTATCAAGCAGGGTAGTAGGGACTCCCGTCGGATTCTTTTTATGCATTTCCTTGAGGGAAGAATATTCCTTTTCTAATTTCTCTATTATCAGCTAATCTTTCCTTCTTAACCCGCGAGGAGATCTGTATAAGCTTACCCCTGATATAGGCTTTGTGGGCCGCCCAGAGTGTTTCCTCCGACACTTCTCCATTATCGTTGAGCTTAAAATAGTCTAATAGGGCAGATCCTATCTCCTTGACTCTGGCCGGCTCAGAAAGTAGCGACTCATTCAATCTCCATAACGTGCGCGAGCCTACCCTGAGGCCTAGTTTAAGTGGTGATAAGACGTATGGAGTGGTCTGATATAGCAGAGTCCCGTATGGAAGCAGACAGTACAGCCGTAAGTTGGTGGAGGGTGTAAGAATGTGATCAATGCGAGCATATGTGAGATGTGGGTGGGAAAAGTGAGTGTAGTCTCTCTTAGAGGGGTTGAGTTCCCTCCAGGCATCCCGCAAGGCCAAAGCTATGCAGAAGCCTGGCGATTTTGAGGCTTTCTCTCGACGGACGTATTAGTCTAGACCCAGGCGGTTTTAGTTTTGTCTAATCCGTGATCCAGGGCCATATTGGTATCACCACCAAATACTATAGTACCTTCTAAATTAGGGATAGGGCCTCAAGCATCTCCTTGAAAAATTTGTGCTTGTCCCCTATTCCGGGGCCGTAATAAGATACAAATGAGAATATTTGATCCCCTATCCTCCCTTTTAAAAGATAAAAACCGCCCATCCGGGTCAGAGATGTCGGAAGTCTTAACAAATGCACATTTTTTGGAGAAAAGAATAGCCACCCTTTCGTTTGTTTTCTGCACTGGCTAAATAAAATTGGGGGAAATGCTGATGAAGAAAAGTAGGGCTGTATCGGATAGGAAAGTGAGTTCTCCTGTAACATAATGACATCAAAATGGAGAGATTTATATTGATCCAATACCTTCCTTCGTTTAATCGGGGAGTTAATACCTTGGACATTTTGGGAAGCAATGCGGAGCTTAAGATCACAGGAGCTAGCCATGGAGTTCAGAGGTGGCCCCCAGCGCAAGCATCCTCACTCACCTGCTGCAGTCCTCAGGACCTAGAAGGATCTGACCCAGATCGCAGCAACCTTTACGAGGTCTGGACCCCCCGAGCTGATTCTGTTAACTGAGGTACCTGGAAGCATAACACATGTTAGACCAACAGAAAGATGCATAGGGATCACGGGAAGAGGGAGGGGAAGACAGGAAAGGACAGAACCAGAAAGGTCTCCTGAAATAAGAAAAAGAGCGCTAGGGAGGAGAGGGCCCCAGACGCTCATGTAAGTGAATTCACAATCAGCTCTCCCCAAACCAGGAGAGCCGTCCATCCCTCGGGGGACCATAAGTCGACCGAAGGCTGGAAGGAGGCGCATAGGGACCAGGCCCAGACCGGGTGCCCATAAAAAAGGAATGATCACATAAAAATAATGGAACGGTGCACGACATACAATACATCCGTAACCTGGGAGTAAGAGTGAGAAACCCCCGAATGCCTTCGCGGGCCTCCCCCGCGGAAAAAAAAAAAAAAAAAAAAAAAAAATTGAGCAAACCCAGATAATCCTCTAGTAAGCCTAAAAAGTAGCCTCCCCAATACCCAAAAGGGTTCAGCTGTATAAAAGGGACAATATAAAGTAACCAGGAGGGAGACATAGAAAAAAGACAACCGGTCTAGCATACTGGGAGTATAGAGCACACTTGAACCTAGAATCCAACATTTTAGTAGAGACTAGGAGAGAAAACATTAGAAGAGAAGAAAACACCACACAATGGAAGAATCGAGTGAGACAAATCAAGTCAGTTTGTTCAGCTCAGCCAAGGTTTAGCACAACGGTGAACAAAAAACCTGCTATTCAAGCAGGAGAAGTACTACTTCAGGTAGTTCCATCATCTTTAGCCTTCTTGTTTTTGTTCTTCACCCATAATGGAGATGGAGGGCTAGTGGGAATGGCTCGTTTATTAGATCCCTGTCCTGTGTTGGACGTGTCCATTTCGCTTCTTGTGCAATGATCTTCAGGCGAAGGAGCAATGCCTCACCGTCTGGAAGATTGGAAAAAGCGTAGGATTTGCCTTTGAATTCAAACTTGACTGCAAAAGGGAAGGACCATTTATATTTGATCACTTTCTGGGTAAGAGCTAGGAGCAGGGGCTTCAAGGATCGACGTCTCTGGATGGTGGATGGAGATAGATCGGTGAAAAGTTGTACCTGATGTCCCTGGCACATTATGTTTTGATTAGATCTTGCTTGCCTCATGACCTCTTCCTTTATGAAGTAATGATGGGGTTTGGCAATGATATCCCTAGGGAAACCGTCTTTCCTGGGAGGTCCCAGGGCTCTATGGGCTCTATCCAGCTCCAAATGATGGGGGGCAACAGACGGGACGAGATATTTTATAAGGTCCTGCACTGCTTCTGGCACATTCAAAATGGTCTCAGGGAGCCCACGGATCCTAATATTCGCTCTTCTCGATCTGTTCTCGAGGTCATCGATACGAGACATAGCAATGTCCAGTTGGTCTTGTAGTGTTTGTAATTGGCTGAAGTTCTGTGAAGTAGCAAGCAACTGTCTCCTCCATTTTTGCTTTCAATAGCTTCAATTCTGGAGCCTAGTGAGTGAAAGTCTGCCTTCAAATCACTGTTATTTTTGCAGCAGTTTGAGACAGTCCTCTCTCCAGAAGCATAGAGAATTGAGGAATAGGTCATCCATTGAAGCTGCAGAGCCCTGTAGCTGCGTGTCATGGCTGAGGGGATTTTGTGTCAGCAGCATGTTAGCTCCCAATTGTAAGGGAGGTGATTCAGCCCCCTCTGGCGATTTTAATAAGCCTATGGCCTCCTGAGACAGAGAGCACCTCTGAGGGGAACTCCCCACTGCCTCTGGGGAAAACTGCTGGGGGGGGAGGAAGGGCTGCATTGGCCTGTGTGTCCCCTTCTCAGTCAGGCTGTGTGTGAGGGCTTTAGGCTGCTGCATGGCGGCCATCTTGATTTTACCTCACAGTTTTCCTTCTCCTATAACTGCCCGAGTCTTCCTCCGTTTTGTTCGCCGAAGGGGTCAAAATGTGCCCGATAGCCCGAGGAGTCCGCTCGTATCTTCGTTACTAGCAACGGCGGCCGTGAACCGAGCTAGGGGCGCCGCTGTCCGGGCCTGGAGCGGAGCGCACGGATCAGGCGTCCATCACCGCCGCTCGCGCATGCGCACTGGATAATGTGAAATTTAAAGCTTTACTATGGTAATTTTGAGTGTGCTAGTGAGAAACCAGAAATCATCACTGCTCTACTGTAAAGAAATGTGGCATAGAACAGCATTATCGTTTATCAAAAACCTATGGAATCCTGCACTTCGTTTACCTAATTAATTAGTTAACGGAAGGTGTATACCTAGAGAGTGATCAGATTCTGTCTGCCATGTGCTGTAAGGATTATTCACACCGTGTCATTGGAGCTGTGTTGGTCTCCATTGATTAATGCAGGCTCAATGAAATGACCTATCAAAAACAATTGGCTTCTATGTACCCTATTCACACCATATAGCATGTTTCCATGTTTATGCAGCGTCAATGTGCATCAATGCATCGCACATCAGGAAAAAAATAGTCAAAAACGTTTTTTACCCTTTCTGTTGCCTGTACAGCAATCATTTTAAGAGAAAATTGTATTTTAGAGAGGAGAACCTGATTTTTGGACCAGAGATTTTTGACGTGTTTAAAAATGTCTAATGGCTGGATCATTATTGGACAGTTTTATTAGCCTAGTTTAGAAGAACAAAGCCATTTCAACCAACTTGGCTGCAATTATAAAGAGAATAAGGCCGCGTACACACGGTCGATCTATCAGATGAGAATGTTCCGACAGACCGTTTTCATCGGTTCACCGCTGAAGCAGACCGATGGTCTGATGTGCGTACACACCATCAGTTCAAAAACCGATTGGGGTCAGAACGCGGTGACGTAAAAACACACGACGTGCTGAAAAAAAACGAAGTTCAATGCTTCCAAGCATGCGTCGACTTAATTCTGAGCATGCGCAGGTTTTGAACCGATGCTTTTGTGTACTAACCATCGGTTTGGAACCGATCGGTCAGCGGTCCATCGGTTCGATTTTAAAGCATGTTTTAAAATTTTGGTCTGAAGGACCAAAGACCGATGGGCCGTACACAACGGTCGGTTTGGACCAATGAAACTGAACTTCGGTCCATTCTCATCGGTTTTGACCGATCGGTGTACGCGGCCTCAGAGGTAGTACTTGATTTGACAAGTTTTTTGTGACAGAGGGATTTACAGAGTACCAAGGCTCAATATACGCCTACCCCATTACCCAAAATACAACACTTCGTCCATCTCTTTTGACCTAACACCAAATAGCGGTCATAGCAGCCCTTTATTTTAACACAAAGAAGTTTAATACAACCTTGGTGATAATGCAATCAATGCATAACATACAGACTACATTACCAGAACAGTAATAGATCCTACTAGGTCCAAGGCCTTGGCCTGGAAAAATGAACCACCTCTGTAATTCAGATACAACCCAGTAAAGTTAATGTTATCAACCTAGACCTATTGCTGGGAAGCAGTGGCGTCTCCAGCTTTCATATTTAGGGGGGGCACATGGGGGGACAGGGACAAAAGTAGGGGGGCCAACTATAAAATGCAATTATATATATATATATATATATATATATATATATATATATATATATATATATATAAAATCTCCTGGGGCCCTTTACTACGATCCCACTATGGGCCCTTTCACATGTTCTGCAGTGAGCTCCCTTCCTACTATACTAGGGGCCCCCCAGGGTGGCAGAAAACAAGATATATGTCACCAACACACCAAGAAAATATAAGGGTACAAAGCAGTGGGAGAACTATCAGGGTTGCAAAGGTTGTCTTGCCACCGGGCCCTGGTGTTCTGCACTGTGGGGTTCCCCAGCTGTCCTGTCCCTGCTATTTACAGCGCTGGTCTGGCATCTGTCTCCTTGGCAGCGGCGGCAGTCTATTAGGACCTAGTGCTGGTGACATTATGGGTGCATGCAGGGGAAGGCTGGCACTATTGGTTATAGAGAGCCGAGCCCCCAGCTGGTCACCTAGCAGCAGTAATGCTGTATAACCTTCTCTGTTGACATGCTGATCGGCATGTGATCCAGGTGATGCTCCCAGTCAGATCTAATAAACACAGTATTTATTAGCATCAAGAGTACAACCACATAAATATAATCAACTGTATGATCAGCAGCCATGTGGGCTCTATGCCTGTAAAGTGTGGGCTTTGATCAATAAAATCACTGATATTTATGACTAGGATTTGACTAAGAGCATCACCTGGATTGCATCCCGATCAGCATGTCAGAGAAGGGTCCACTGCTGCTAAGCAACCTGCAGGGAGCTCAACTGTCTACAACCAATAGAGATGGCTCGGTGTGTTTAAAATCCCACATGCCCGATCACGCCAGGAAGCCGACACTCCACAGTGCTAATCAATGTATGGGCTGCTAAGAGCTAAGACCAGCCATAGACAGTTTAAATCTCAGCTGGTTCAGCAGAAACTGGCTGAGATTTGAACCATTAATGAGCAGATTCTCTTATAATTATCACTCGTGGTTACTGTATAGTCACTAGTGATAATCACTGTTTGTCGGGAGAATATAATTGCTGGGCAGGAGGGATATTCCCCTGTCACCACTGTCTGTTGATGGGGGGAATCATGCAAGTTTCTTTCCTGCAATCTGTGGATGCAGGAAAGAAATTTGCACCGTATATTATCTGCCTAACTGAAAGTGAGAGTAAATTGTTAATGTTTTGAAAGAACAGGAGAGGGGGAGGGAGACAAATGGGGGGGAGAGAAGGGATGGAGATAATGTAGTTCAGTGATTACAGTGTACTGCAGTCTGCAGTGCACACACTTAAACAAGGTCCAGGCTAGAATATCTGGTTGTGTGAGTGCTTGCATTATGCAGTGTCGGCGAGCAGAGGGAGGGGGAGGAATCCCCCGCAGAGCTGACTGGGATCGCTCTCCCTCCCGGGGAGCAAAATACAAAAATTGCAATGGGGGGGGGGGCACATGGTGGGGCACAGCATGATGTTGGGGGGGTCAGGGCCCCCCTCTGGCCCCCTCCCCTAGGGACGCCTCTGCTGGGAAGGGACATGCATAACTAAAGATGGGCCCAACCTAAAACCCTTCATAATTTTAAGACAGTACCACCGTCAAAGACCCAGAGACCTCTTCCTGCTGCTATGAAATGTGAACAAAAGGACTACACCAATGCATAAAAAAATAGGAGCAAAAAGACCTACTGTACAAAATGCAAATAAATAGACAAACAAAAATTGGCATAAAGAAAACCTAATAAATACCAAACAAAAATATCCTTGGGGTGGGAGGGAGGGAGAAACCTCACCGATGCTGGTACAAGCTCTGACTGAAGCCCGACATGGTTCAGCCCTCTCTCCTCATACCAAGACACCAACCCCGATCCCCCAACCTTCCTATCAGGCAAGTAAGATTTATTTTTTATAAATAAATTCCCCAGCCTGCTGTACAACTTTGCCTCTTCTGCTCACCCCAGTTATGCTGGCCCTCCTCTTAGCCTTACTTAATTCCAGACCATATATTATCCAGATTTTGGAAAAACAAACAAAATCCCAGCAATTAATTTAGCAATTTGCGTGATTTATTAGTAGTGTAAAGGCCGTAGATTATTTTTACGGCTTTCATTTACCATTGGGACTGTGCACAGAGCAGCGGCCAACAGCTCATCCTGATTGAAGTGAATTACCTTGCTGGATGCTGAGATTTATGTGTATTTACTTCTGCCGGCATTAATAAACTTTTAGAAACCTGGTAAATAAGTGTTATGCCCTGTGTTAAAAATCCGATTGTGTCAGAACGCGGTGACGTAAAACACAACGACGTGCTGAGAAAAATGAAGTTCAATGCTTCCGAGCATGCGTCGACTTGATTTTGAGCATGCGTGGATTTTTAACCGATGGACGTACCCACAGACGATCGTTTTTTTTTCTATCGGTTTTTTAACCATCAGATAATTTTAAAACAAGTTCCTAGTTTTTTGACTGATGGATAAAAAACAGATGGGGCCCACACACGATCGGTTCGTCTGATGAAAACAGACCGTTTTTATCAGACGAACTGATCGTGTGTACACGGCATAACTGTTCTATTTCATAAAGGTCATTTTAATTTACTAATTTACAGATTCCTATAAGTACACCCCCCAAACCCCCACATTCCTTTGGGGGAACAGGATGTGGGGAAAGGGCTCTTGCTGGAAGAGAGGTTTTTGTAGCTTCCAAACAGAAATGGGCAGTTAACCCTTGCAGTGCAGCACATTTTTTTATAAATAGACCCCATCATTTATTGTGTCAAGGTTAATCTTTGACAAATTGTTCTCATTTGTGAACAATCAATTCACTTCAATTAGCTAATTGTGGTTAAAGCAATTTTTGATTGGGTATTATAAGTAAACAGGAATGATTGGATAATTAAAGTGAGCATGCATATATGCTTAAAATATTACTAAACCCAGGACCCTGCATTCACTATATCTGGTCTCTCAGTACACAGAACATGGACATGCAATTATTTTAGTAAATATAAACTGCTAAATACCTTTTCTCATCAGCAGTATATAGCAGTCTTGTGACTTCTATCAGTGTCCAGCAGAGCACTGGTTAAAGCGTGTATTCTCCTTTGACTGTCCTATGAGGCTGCACGACCCCTGACCCTCTGTCTGGACAGTGCTGATTGGCCCTAGCAATACACACCAAACTGAGCATGTGCAGAGTGCCTTCAAGACTCTGTACTATCAGCAGATGAATTGGGCTGTCACAGGAAGGTGGGGGATCAGGGGGAGAAGTTGCAGATGCTGGGATATGGTACATGTCCCAACCTGAAAATGGGTAGGACATGTAACATGTTCCAAAGGTGAACTTATCCTTTAAAGTGGTTGTAAAGGCTGAAGTTTTTTTTACCTTCATGCATTCTATATGCATATCATACCTGATGTGTGTTTTATATCTTCCTGGAGCTCATCTTTAAAGTGGTTATAAATGCAGAAGGTTTTTAAAGGGTTTGTAAAGGTACATTTTTTTTACTAAATAGCTTACCTTAGTGCTGTCCTCCTTCACTTACCTTATCCTTCGATTTTGCTTTTAAATGTCCTTATTTCTTCTGAGAAATCCTCACTTCCTGTTCTTTTGTCTGTGACTCCACACAGTAATGCAAAGCTTGCTCCCTGGTGTGGAGTGTCGTGCTCGCCCCCTCCTTTGGACTACTTTATCCTTAGATTGCCCATGACGTTAACCCTTTCCCTGCCAGTGTCATTAATACAGTGACAGTGCACTTTCTTAGTACTGATCATTGTATTGGCGTCACTGGTCCACAAAAAGTATCAGGTGTCTGATTTGTCCGCTGCAATGTCGAAATCTCGCTAAAAATCTGTGATCGTCGCCATCACTAGTAAAAAAAAGATAAACCCATACATCTATTCCACAGTTTGTAGACGCTATAACTTTTGCGCAAACCAATTAATATACGCATATTGGGATTTTTTCACAAAAAACATGTAGCAGAATTTACAAAAAAAAAAAAGCCTAAGCAGATAGGGATGCCTGTAGATAACCAAAACAAATGTGCAGCTTTGACCAAAGTTGCATAATGCCCTAGATGCCCTAAATTGATTAATACATTTTATCTCTTAAAAAAAAATATTATTGGATATGTTTTATAGCATAAAGTAAATTTATGTTAAAGGGGTTGTAAAGGTACAATTTTTTCCCCCTAAATGGCTTCCTTTATCTTAGTGCAGTCCTCCTTCACTTACCTCATCCTTCAATTTTGTTTTTAAATGTCCTTATTTCTTCTGAGAAATCCTCACTTTCTGTTCTTCTGTCTGTAACTCCACACAGCAATGCAAGGCTTTCTCCCTGGTGTGGGGTGTTCTGCTCGCTCCTTCCCTTGGACTACAGGAAAGTCAGGACGCCCACTAACACACAGCTCCTTTCTCTATCTGCAACGTAGAGAGCGTCCTGACTCTCCTGTAGTCCAAGGGAGGGGGCGAGCACTACACGCCACACCAGGGAGAAAGCCTTGCATTACTGTGTGGAGTTACAGACAGAAGAACAGGAAGTGAGGATTTCTCAGAAGAAATAAGGACATTTAAAAGCAAAATGGAAGGATGAGGTAAGTGTGAAGTAGGACTGCACTAAGGTAAAGGAAGCTATTTAGGGAAAACAAATTTAGGTAGATTCAGAAACAGTTAGGCCGGCTTATCAGTAGATAAGCCGACCTAACTCAGAATCTACGCCGACCTATGTTTAAGCGTATGCTCAAACAGAGATACGCTTAAACATATCTAAGATACGACGGCTTGCACCATCCTATCTTAGATTGCAATATTTCGGATGGCCGCTAGGTGGCGCTTCCATTGCGGTCAGCGTAGAATATGTAAATGAGTTGATACGCCGATTCACAAACGTACGCCCGGCCGCCGCAGTAGTTTTACGCCGTTTCCGTAAGGCATTAGCAGGCCTAAAGTTATTCCATCTATTAGGTGGAATAACAATGTTAAAGTATGGCCGCCGTTCCCACCGCGAGATTCAAATTTTTTACGTCGTTTGCGTAAGTCGTCCGCGAATCAGGATTTACCTCGTTTACGTCCACGTGTAAATCAATAGACCCGTGCGGCGTACTTAGCCGCGTAGCACACTGGGAAATGTAGGCGCCCGGCGCATGCGCATTAAAAAAAAACGTAAAAAACGTGAGGTCAAGCCTCATTACCATAAAACACGCCCCCCTCCAACACATTTGAATTTGGCGTCCTTACGCCCGCCCGCTTTAGGCTACGCCGCCGTATATTAGCAGGCAAGTACATTGAGAATCATGCACTTGCCTAGCTAACTTACGGCGGCGTAGCCTAAACAGGCTAAGCTACGCCACCGCAAGTTTAAGCCTTTCTCTGTGAATCTACCTAATTGCACCTTTACAACCCCTTTAATTCTTTTTTCAAAATTGTCGGTCATTTTTTGTTTATAGCGCAAAAGAAAAAAACTGCAGAGGTGATCACCAAAAGAAAGCTCTATTTATGGGGGGGAAAAAAGAAAAATGTATTTGTGTACTGCGCGACTGTCAGCTAAAGTAACGCAGTACTGTATAGCAAAAAATGGCCTGGTAATGAAGGGGGGTAAACTTTCCAGGGCTCAAGTGGTTAAATTCCTGTTTGTTATCATGTATTTGACTCTAGCAGTGTTTTGAACACGTTTTATGTGTTTACCGATTTTTGTTTTTATGTGCAGATGGCAGCACTACAGAGTCCTTTCTATGGAGACAAAATGAACTTGTATTCTCTGTGTCAGAAGATAGAACAGTGTGAATATCCTCCCCTACCCACAGAACACTACTCAGAAAAAGTAAGTAGACCCACTATCTGCCGGAGAGTACCCACCTCTCCAAATGTAGAAGACTTCTGGGTAATTTCCATATTTACATGGCAGGCCTTGAAGTGAATGTTCCACCTAACATAAGGTGACCAGATTTTTTAAATGAAATCCGGGGACATATTTTTTCTTTATTGTAATTGCAACAATCAGTAGTTGTCAGCGTACAGTATGCAAATTACATACTTACGCTGATTCACGAACGTACGTGTGCCCGGTGGTAGATTTTTAGGTCGTTTGCGTACATCGTTTTCGTCGTAAGGCTGCTCCTGCTATTAGGAGGCGCAGCCAATGTTAACTATGGACGTCGTTCCCGTTTCGCGATTTTAAAATTTTACGTTGTTTGCGTAAGTCGTCCGTGAATGGCGCTGGGCGCCATTTACGTCGATACCAATGAAGTCCTTGCGACGTCAATTACCGCAATGCACGTCAGGAAATTTTAGGGACGGCGCATGCGCAGTACGTTCGGCGCGGGAACGCGCCTAATTTAAATGATCCACGCCCCCTACGGGATCATTTGAATTACGCGCGCTTACGCCGGCACCTTTTACGCTACGCCACCATAACTTTGCCTATAAAACTTGCGGCTGTGTAACGTAAATGTCATACGTTACGCCGCCGCAGTTTTGCGCGCCCCTACCTGAATCTACCCCATTGTCTTTTAAATTGCCCCAGCCCCTATTAAATCCAATCCAGGGACAAAACCAGGGACAGACTTGGTCCGGGGACAGTGTCCTCAATCAGGGGACTGTCCCCTGAAACTGGGGATGTCTGGTCACCCTAACCTAACATAGCATTTGTTGGCTACCCATAAATAGCACTTTGTGCATTGTACGTTGTAAAGAAAAAAAGTGGAGTTCACAGTATTAATATGTACATGATGTGTATGTAGTGCTGCTGCTCTTTCCATATTTCACGCTCAGTAATTGCCTGCTGGCTCTAGGAATTAGTGTAAGTTGACAGATGTGTTTCCTGTCTGTACAATTACTGTCTGTCCACCTCCCTCTGGCAGTGCTAAAGAGCACATGTAAGTACAGTGATACAGCTGAGGGTGCGAAGGAGTGTTTAAGGCTCCAAAGCACCAGCTCAGGCAAAGCCAAGCTCCAGATGGTGTGCATGCACTATTAGCACAGCGCCAGAGTGAAAGTGCGTGGGGCGAGCCCTTTGGCTCTGGTTTAGCTGTCTGTACATGCTGCTTCTGCCAGGAAAAGTAGCACGTCTTCTTTTTTCGAAGAGATTTGGTTCGGCATGAAATAATCTCTATCAAAAAACAAAGAACGGCACATATATTAAAAGCAGAGGCCAGGCCTGAGCTGACCCCTTTCTACCTGCTGATCCTTGGCCTTAATTTATATTCTAAGTTGTGCTTTATCCAGCAAGTGTGCTCTCCGGGGGGGTGCTGTTCATGGATCCACTGTGAATCATGAAATACAATTCTTCCTTAAATTGTTCCTCAGTGTGTCATGCACCAGCTTTAAAATATACAGTAAACTGTTAACATGTGACATTATATCCTGTATTTGTGTGAATTTCAGCCTGCCTTTATAAAAAAATGACCGCAGCTGACTCTGCCATTTCAAAAGGCAAAATGTTATTGTATAATATAAAGAAAGGAACTGGTGTCTGAAACGGCCCTAGGCACCACATCCCCAAAATGGAACAATTTAGAAGAGAGGGGAGGTGTTATTTTTGAAGGTGCTAGACATAAAAATAAAATATGATATCAAAATTGATTTTTATTGTAATCATTTAAAAAAAATCAAGTAAAAACTTTGAGAAAGAAATTGTTCATATAGTACCGCTGCAAAGTATTCATCTCTACATGTTTCGCCAGACTATGGCTTTTTCAGGTTTTCCATAATAGTTCACTATAAGGCCTTGTACACACGACCGAACATGTCCGCTGAAACTGGTCCGTGTGTAGGGCCTAACGGACATTTTTCCGGCCTAGCGGACAGGTTTTCCGGCGGACAAAAGTTTCTTAGCATGCTAAGAAACTTGTCCGCTGGAAACCTGTCCGTCGGACATGTCCGCTGGTTAGTACGTCTAACCAGCGGACCGAAATCCCGCGCATGCGTCAAATTGATTCGACGCATGCGTGGAAGCATTGTACTCCCGTGTTAGAGAACGTCGGTGTCGTATATGTCACCGCGTTCTCTGTCCGCGGGGATTTTGGTCTGATGGTTTGTACACACATCAGACCAAAACCTTCCAGCAGACATGTCCGATGAAAACGGTCCGCGGACCGTTTTCATCGAACATGTCTGGTCGTGTGTACAAGGCCTCAGAGAACAATATATTAATATACAAATACATCAACATAGAAAAATACAAAGAGAACTTCAAAATGAACATTAAATCATAATATATTTTTAACCCAAGTAGGGGTAATGAAAACCCCTTATACAAGTGAGCACATACTTATGGGTGGACTGGGGAAATCCCCTCACCTTGCTGTTTAATTCATAAAATGTGAGGTGAAGATCCAAAATCATTCAACTCTCTACTCCGGGAGGTATCACATATAGATTCACTATACTGGTTGTCTGAAATTCTCCTTAAAATTTATGTTTTTTTACATAATTTTTATATATATTATTATCTTTTTTTTTTCTTCTATATGTGTTAGAAATAATGTTGATATTTGTTTTTTGAATTTATCAGTATGGCCAATTATCGTGAAGCAGCCTTTGATAAATTGACGCGTCAGATCTATCAGTCCCAAGGTGCCAACTTTGGGCATTACACTAGACTGGGGCAGCAGGTGATTTTGGATCTTCAGCACACATTTTATGAATTAAACAGCAAGGTGAGGGGATTCCCCCAGGTCACTTGTATAAGGGGTTTTCATTACCCCTACTTGGGTCAACAATATATATTATGATTTAATGTTAATTTTTCATTTCTCTTTGTATTTTTCTATGATGATGTATTTGTATATTAATATATTGTTCTCTTATAGCGAACTATTATGCAATAATCTAGCAAAATCTCCTGAAGAAGCCATAGTCTAGCGAAACATGTAGAGATGAATACTTTTCAGCAGTACTGTATGAAATTCTTTCTCAGTGTTTTTACTTGAAAAAATATTTTAATGATTACAATAAAAATCAATTTTTATATCATATTTTTTGTGTGTGGCACCTTTAAACTCGCATATACCCTCTTTTCTAAACTGTGTTATTGTTTATAGTTATCTTCCCTCTTAAAATGTATCTATACTGAGCTTTGACCACTCCAATACCAGGCACTTTTACCCCCTTCCCACCCAGGCCAGCTTTCAGCGCTGTCACACTTTGAATGACAATTGCGCGGTCATGCAATGCTGTACACATTTGAAATTGTTAGCATTTGTTCACACAAATAGAGTTTTCTTTCAGTGGTATTTAATCACCGATGTTCCTTTTATTGTTAAAAGACACAACATTTATTTTTTTTGGGGGGGGGACACCTATTTTTCATTTATGTTGTAAAAGCAGAGCATGATCCAATTTGCTACTGTAGGGGAAAAAATTCCTTCCTGATCCCCCGAGAGGCAGTCGGATTTTCCCTGGATCAACTTTACCTATAAATGTTAGTACCCAGTTATATTACGTACATTTAGGAAAGTTTCCAGGCCTTTCTTAAAGCAATCTACTGAGCTGGCCAGAACCACCTCTGGAGGGAGTCTATTCCACATTTTCACAGCTCTTACTGTGAAGAAACCTTTCCATATTTGTAGATGAAATCTCTTTTGCTCTAGGAGTAAAGAGTGCCCCTTGTCTTTTGTGTTGACCGTAAAGTGAATAACTCAACACCAAGTTTACTATATGGACCCCTTATATATTTGTACATGTTGATCATATCCCCTCTTATTCTCCTCTTCTCAAGAGTTAATAAATTCAGTTCCTCTAATCTTTCCTCATAGCTGAGCTCCTCCATGCCTCTTATCAGTTTGGTTGCCCTTCTCTGCACTTTCTCCAGTTCCAGTTTTTTGAGACCTGGGGCCCAAAACTGAACTGCATATTCCAGATGAGGTCTTACTAATGATTTGTACAGGGGCAAAATTATATCTCTGTCTCTGGAGTCCATACCTCTCTTAATACAAGAAAGGACTTTGCTCGCTTTGGAAACCACAGTTTGGCATTGCATGCCATTATTGAGCTTATCATCAACTAAAACCCCCAGATCCTTCTCCACTACAGATCCCCCCAGTTGTACCCCCCCCCCCCCCAGCATGTATGATGCATGCATACTCTTAGCCCACAAGTGCATAACGTTACATTTATCAGCATTAAACCTCATGTGCCACATAGTCGCCCAATTAGACAGAGCATTGAGGTCGGCTTGTAAATTGGCGACATCCTGTAAGGACGTTATTCCACTGCATAGCTTGGTGTCATCTGCAAAGACAGAAATGTTACTTGTGTGTGTGTGTGTATGTGTGTAATCATATATATATGTGTGAAAATTGATCAATCCTGATGTCAGAACAGTATAAATATCCCCCAAATTACCCTTTTTTGGAAATTTCAAGGTATTTAGTAAGAGGCATGACAAGTTTTCACTTTTTCTTTATATACTGTCACCAGTGCAGTACATCATCATCATCATAGGTGTGCGCAGCCTATTGCATTAGGGTGTGCACCCCAAAGCTCTAACACACACTAATGATCACTCACGATGTCCATTCAGAAAGGGAAGGGGATGGTCAATTACATATTTACCGGCCCCTTCCACCTCTCATCCTAAAACATCTCTGCAGCAACAGCTGGCGGGAGAGGAGGGAAGCTGGTAGCACTGCAGGGGGAAGGAGGGAGCCAGGGAAGTAGGAAGAATCTGCGCTGTAAAGGGTGATCAGGGTGTGCCTGGGCACACCTGGCACACCCTGTGCGCACGCCTATGATCATCATATAACTGGTGTGGCAGTGATCAGAGACACTGACTGGTGAGAGTATGTAATATATATATATTTATTTATTTTTTCAATTGTTTGAATGTTATCTTTCATAACATTTTTTTTTCTTACACAGTAACTAGAGCAATACAGTGTGGCCACAGCAACACTGCACTACTCTGGGGAGGTGATCAGGATTTTTAATATTTTTTTTTTACACATTATGATTGCTTATAATTGTGCATTTTACAGTTATAAACAACCATGGCCACAACTAATCACATGGTATAGATGGGCTGTGATTGCCCTGTCTGTACTATGTGATCACTAATTGACCAATCACAACTAGCAACACAATTGTACACAATGGATGGCATTAAAGGAAGCCATACATTGTGTACAATGGTCATGTGACCTGCTGTGATTTATCACGGCGGGCACATGGTACGGGAAGCCGTCAGGTACAGTGATCTGAGACAGATCGTGCCGGAGTGGGGCTTGAACCTGGGATAACGTCATATGATGTCCTCCCAAAACAAAGGTGCTCCCGCCAGACCAATTGTTAAATGGCAGCTGGGCGGGAGCACCTTTGTTTCGGGAAAACGTCACTGCCACAGCCTACAGCGAGACCTCTCAGAAGTGGGGACGCCTGCTCCCCCACCCCCTGGAAGGTGCCAAATGTGGCAGCGGAGAAGGAGGAATCAGATAAGCGGAGAATGCACTTTTGGGTGGAACTCCACTTTAAAGTATATATTTGTCTTTAGTAAATGAACCTCTTTGTGCTTTATGTAATGTGTTGACATATTCTGCTCTACCAAATCATTTTCAGTGTGCCCTTAATATGGGTGAATTTATTTTATCATTGAATGCATGTTGGGGTGCCATTGAAAATTAATAGCAGTGAACCCCAATGTGGTTACACAGCACATGGTGGTGTGAAGGAACCTTGAATGTTTCCATTCAACAGCTGCAGCTTCGGTTGTGTTTTATAAGGCAGAAACCTATTCTGCAGTAATTGACAGGGTTATTGAGTGTCAACTAAACCTGTCCACTTAAACTGCAGCTTACTATTTATCTCTTGGTGTCCTTCTGCCATAGATGACTCCAAGATATGAATCAATATCTCAATCAATTTTCAGGCTACAACTATCATGCAGCTCACTCAACAATGTTTGTCCTGTAACACACATCAACGACCCAAGGAAATATTGTTTCTGAGCTTTTTTTTTTCCAGCTCACCACAAATACTTCCAGTTGATCATGTTTGGATGTTGTTTTTTTTCTCCGTCATCCCCCTACATCCCCTTGAGAGCACAAAGCAGAGCACGGTGTGTTACTGATCAGCTCATTCATTCCCCTGGGCCCTGATCCTGTGCAACCTCATAAAGATCCTGACTAAAGCAGCTTCTGTAGTCCTGCCTCACTCCAGCAGCAATTTTGTTCTCATGCACACTGTTTGTGTTCATTATATGTGATAAAATATTAAATGCTTCCAGTGTTGCAAACCAGGTTAGAACCGAGAAAATTGCTCCTTTAGCTGTACAGCCATTGATTTGCTATTATTGGGCAACTATCCTGAGCCAGCCAATTAAATAATGAAACAGCAGTGATCTTGAGGGAGTAAAATATAATAGTGACATCCCCCCCTCCCCCATTGACTTCTATAAAGATTAATTTTAATAAAGTATATATATATATATATATATATATATATATATATATATATATATATATATATATATATATAAAATTACCTATAAGTAATGCATGACATACAGAATGCAATATTACCTTGCTCAGTAAAGAGAATGTAATAAGTAAAAGCTTCAGACAGATTTGTATTATGTACACAAAAGTAATGTTTAATTAACAGTGCACTGTCTTCAAGCCCGTATGTCCCCTTCCAAACCTTAGTATTGCGTTGTTACTGCCTATTTATTATGAATGGCTGACAATGTACCCCAAAACAGCAAAAAAACAGACCTGAGGCAAATCTTTAAGGCAACACCCAGTCGATCATCACCTAATGTACTTGTGCATTTAGGGTGCCATTTGGATTAAAAAGCGGCGCATAACAGAAAGTGGCTTGATAGCCTAACAGGAAGGCACAGGAGGGAGCAGACCAAATTCAAAGTCCTTCCAAGTCATCTATACATGGGCACTAAGTTTTTGAGTTCCAGGGTGCCCTGTGAGATAGCTAAAGGTGTGTGGTGCTTTCATTTAATCCTTATTGTCAGTTTACTGGTGTTAAATTCCATACAGGTACACTTTAAAGAAACGTGGTAACATTGCATATTCAAACTCCAAATGTTAAAGCTGCCACTCTGGACCTGGTTTTATAAGCTCAGGAAACTCTACGATGTAGTTCCCTGTGTCGTTGCCCATATTTGGACTAAGTCCAGATTTGGCCAATGTTGTCACAGTGAATACTATCTTAAGATTTCCTCTCCTGGGCACCTGTGCTTTAAGAGGGGGACCCCCCATCTTTGGAAGAACCCCTTTCCAAGCACCCACCAATGCTGAAGGGCAGGTGAACTTGTTCCATAGCAGGCAGTTGCACGCTCACAGCTTCTCTTCTATGGGGGTACCAATCTATAAGTCTGGTTGGTGGGAAAGAAGGGGTTGTTTCCACACTTGCTTTTCTATTAAAACCAGGTGGATTGGGTACTGTCAAAGTTCTAGCTCCTGGCCATCAGCATATCTAATCCCCCTGCCTGGGAATTCCCTACTAATTTCACGAAATCTGACCAATTAAAGGTATTTTTTCAGTTTCCCTGGGCTAATTATCTAAAAAATATATCTCATAGGTATACACCTGTCCTCGTTTGTCAAATGGCATGACCTAACCTATCACACCACCAAGAAAAGGAAACTGCCCAACATTGTATAACAATGTTCTGTTAACTTCTAAACAAAACTCCTTGATATGAAAAAAAGGTCAGGAAGTTGTAGTTCTCCTAAATGCCTTTATAACCTCTCGAACAACACAAAAACTATTATAAACAAACTTTACTTTTTATAAAAAAAATTACATTTTACAGATGGGGAAACAAAACTGGCCACTTCTCGACAAATTACCTAGACCAAAAAGCCATGTTCTCAGAACAACTGACCCTAACTTTTAAACCAGCACAAATACAATTATTTCAGCTTTTGAGCTCCTGAATACCCACCTCTTTACAACCCAAACCTCACAACCTTACTACCCCAACAACTGATAGACCACACCAGATTACCCAAACATACTCCAAACCAAAGTGAATGACTGTTACTACTTCAACATTCGGCCAAAAACAAAATCTCCAGTCTGGATGTCTATCCAGCCAATTCATATAAATTGACTGGATAGCCAATATAATTTTTTTTACATAAACCTCTATCTAATAACCCCAGTACTTGAGATCTCTACAATTCAATTCTCACGCACAATACTCTATACCCCAAATGTAACGAATCCTATACTACTTTAATCTTAAACTTGGGGAAAAATTCTGGATATGTTCAATCTTACCAACCTACATACTCAATACAGATTACAAGTTAATAGGCAAAATTATGGCAGGTCGTATTCAAACCCACATACCAATATTATTCACTCCCCACCAGCTAGTATTCCTTCATAACAAACATTTCACTTTAGGCATCCAAATTGTGGTCGCAGCTATGGTAAACATTCTTCTCTCCCCTCTTAATGCTCCTAAGTCTCGATGCCAAAAAGGCCTTTGATAAAAATAGTACGGTCCCTCCTGAATCACATGCTGTATACTAGGGCCTTTGTCACACGTTCTCCTCTTATATACAATATATTTACCACAACTCTTATACAAAACTGGTTAACAGACAACTCTCTTCTCTGATACCAATGTCTCAAAGCATGAGGCAAGGCTGTCCTCTCTCCCCCCACTCTTTTAATCTTGCACTGTACCCCCTACTTTTATTCTTTGAAATTTAGAGTCTCACAAAATGTTCCAGGGCATAACTATAGGCTACAAAACCATCAGCTTTAACACATAACCCTGCTTTTATATATTCCCCACCCAGAATCTTACGACTTCACTATACTGATGCTTATTAAATAATCTGGCTTAATCTCTGGCTACACAATTCATTTTGACAAATCAAATGCGCTTCATCTAACAAATTGCCTTAAGCCTCCTTGGAGTAATCTTTACCCCTTTATTTTGTGTAAAGATAAACTATTCTACCTTGAAACATTAATACAAAACATATCTCATAATTGATATAAGACTAATACTGTATCTCTTTCTTGATACTCTCATTTAAAGATTCTGTTGATACATGGATACATTTGAATATCTCCTTTAAGGATAGAAAACATTCTGACTTCAATATACATCTACAGGATGTTTCGAGAAGTCATTTTGGGCGGTAGGAAGGCAACAATAAGCTTACACACATTGCAACAACTTGCTAGTAATAGAGGACTTAATTTTCCTGAACTCAAATTGTGTAAGGCCCCATACACACGATAGAATCCATCCGCTGAAAAATCCCAGCGAATGGGTTTCAGCGGATCGATCCTATGGTGTGTACACTCCATCGCATGAGAAATCCGCTGAAATCCTCGAGAGGATATATCCGCGGAAACGTTCCGCTGGAACGTATTCGCGGATAAATCCTCTCGTGTGTATGGGGCCTTAGGGATTGGATTTATGCCACCTCATTATACATGGTTACAGGGCTTGACCAAAATATCACAATTCATAACAATTCACAAGAAGTTCTTCATATTCATAAAGAGCTCCCGAGGTGACCCTGAACCCTCTTGTGTATACTACGTGGATTGCATGCCACAAAATTCACACCCATTAGGTACTGAATAGCCAAGCATCCTTTACTCCCCTATGGAATAACTCGGATCTCCTATAGTCCACAGGACTTTTTTATACTCCTAAACCATGGCATAACAAGTCTTTAGCGTATAACATTTTTAGGCAAAATCAATTACTTTCTTTCAATGCAACAGCAGAAAAATTGCCTTACTTAGCCAACAATCCATTGCTATTTCTAAAAGCCAAATTTTATCACTGTCTCCTTATTACAAGACCAAGTATCATAAACCTTACTTTATGCCATGCTAGCAAAATGACAAAATGTTAGCTTTGTATTGTACTTTTGGCTAAATGTTCTAACCACCTTCACTCTCTGCATTCTCATAATTAAAAAAATAAAGCAAAAGTTCCAGCTCCTGATGTCAGCAGACAGCAGTGTGGGATGAGAGGAAAAGTCCCCACAGAGCTGGCAGCGTGGGATAGCAGGAGCACTCCTGTTTTCTCTAGGTAATTATGATGTATTAGTGCATCTCATCTAGAGTCTATTGTACCACTATTAGTATGACAAATAGGTTATTACAGTGAATGCAGGCTCCAAACATTCACCATATAGCTCTAGATGGAGGAATGTGACTTCCTTTTTTGATATGATGATGTTTAAAATTGCCACCTGACATAGTGATAAAGACAAATGCTCAGAAATATTGCAGAAGGGTATGTGGCAGCAAATGGCAGTGGCAATAGATAGGGAAGATGCTTCAAAACATTTTGTGAACTCATTTTGGAATGTGCAAGAAGATATAACTGCCCCCTAGCATAGGTGTATGAAGAATTGTTGGCGGGTGAAGAGCTATCTAAGGCCCCGCACACACGACCAAACATGTATGCTGAAACGGGTCCGCGGGCCAGTTTCAGCATACATGTTTGGTCGTGTGTAGGCGCGAGCGGGCCGAATTCCAGCAAACATTTGCCCGCCGGGCCTTTTCCCAGCGGGCAAATATTCCTGGACGTGTTTTAAAACCGTCCGCTGGAATCCTGCCCGCTCGGACATGTACGGTCGTCAGTACAGACCTACCGTACATGTCCGAGCGCCCGCCGTCCCTCGCTTGCGTCGAATGACTTTGACGCATGCGTGGAAGCCTTTAAATGGCAGGCCCGCCCACGTCGCCGTGTCATCGCCGCGTCATCGTCGCGGCGACGACGCGGACACGCCCCGCGTATTGTTTACGCGCGGACTTCTGTACGATGGTTAGTACAACCATCGTACAGAAGCCCTCTGGCAGGCATGTACGTTGAAAACGGTCCGACGGACCGGTTTCACCGTACATGTTTGCTCGTGAGTACCCGGCATAAAAGGTGTGGGGATGTACAGTGAGCTCTTTATTACCCTTTTCTAAACATCCTCATATTCTAAGAATTATATTTTATTTCAGACATTTGTAATAGAACATGGAAGATTATGACCTTCCAGATTGCTAGCATCTATTTTAGATTATTATGGTTGTAACTAGTATATGTTTTGTATAAGGTAATTTTCTGTTTCAATCGTGTTTATTGAATTTTATATGTTCAAACAAGAAATAGACAACAATACAGAGCAGTAAACACTTCGGGCCAGATCCACATAGAAATAGATCGGCGCAGCGTATCAGAGATACGCTACGCCGCCGTACCTTACCTGGCGTAATTTCGAATCCTTAAAGATTTTGTGCCGTAAGTTACGGCGGCATAGTGTATCTTTGGCGGCGGAATTCAAATCGGCGATTAGGGGGCGTGTTTCATTTAAATGAAGCGCGTCCCCGCGCCGAATGAACTGCGCATGCTCCATTTCAAAATTTCCCGCCGTGCATTGCTCTAAATGACGTCGCAACAACGTAATTTTTTTTAACTTAGACGTGAATTACGTCCATCCTGATTCACGGACGACTTACGCAAAAAAAAAAAAATTAAAATTTCGACGCGGGAACGACGGCCATACTTAACATGGCAAGTCTAACTATACGCTGCAAAATACCAGCTTTAACTATACGCCGGAAAAAGCCGACTAGAGACGCCGTAAAAAAATGCGCCGGCCGCTCGTACGTTAGTGGATCGACGGAAATAGCTAATTTGCATACCCGACGCGGAAAACGACGTGAACGCCACCCAGCGGACGCCGAAGTATTGCATCTTAGATCCGAAAGGCGTACGAGGACGTATACCTGTCGGATCGAACCCAGATGCCGTTGTATCTTGGTTTGAGGATTCAAACCAAAGATACGACGCGGGTAATTTGAAAGTACGCCGGCGTATCAGTAGATACGCCGGCGTACTCTGTCTGTGGATCTGGCCCTTCACATGTAGCTCAGTTTACACAGTTGAAGCAGTGTACAAAGAACAAAAAGGATCCCGGCAATAGGAATGCACCATTTTGATAGTTCAGTGTAAATGCATACATATATGACGACTAGACTGATAGAAAAGGGGTGGAGGACTACAATGCCTTGAAAAAGTATTCATACACCTTGAAATCGTGCACGTTTTGTCATGTTGCGACCAAAAACGTAAATGTATTTTATTGGGATTTTATGTGGTAGACCAACACAAAGTGGCACATAATTGTGAAGTGGAAGGAAAATAATAAATGATTTTCATTTTTTTTTACAAATAAATATGTGAAAAGTGTGGCGTGCATTTGTATTAAGCCCCCCACCTTTTGCTGCAATTACAGCTGCAAGTCTTTTTGGGTATGTCTCTACCAGCTTTGCACATCTAAAGAGTAAGATTTTGTCAATTCTTCTTTGCAAAATCAGATTGGATGGAGAGCGTCTATAAACCGCAATTTTCAAATTTTGCCACATAGTCTCAATTGGATTTAGGTCTGGACTTTGACTGGGCCTTTCTAACGCATGAATATGCTTTGATCTAACCCATTCCATTGTAGCTCTGGCTGTATGTTTAGGGTCGATGTGCTGCTGGAAGGTGAACCTCCGCCCCTTTTGCAGAGTCAAACAGGTTATCTTCTAAGATTGCCCTGTATTTGCCTCCATCCATTTTCCCATCAACTGTGACCATCTTCCCTGTTCCTGCTGAATTAAAGCATCCCCACAACATGATGCTGCCACCACTATGTTTCACGGTGGGGATGGTGTGTTCAGGGTGATGTACAGTGTTAGTATCATTTTCCTTCCACTTTATTATTATGTGCCACTTTTTTTGGACTACCCCATAAAATCCCAATAAAATAAGTTATTGGTATTAACATGACAAAATTTGTAAAATTTCAAGGGGTATGAATACTTTTTCAAAACACTGTATACCTTATAGACCCATAACCCATAAGTAATTAATAAAAAAAAAGTCATCCAGTTAAATAATTGTACAGATCCACCAATAAATAAATATGACCCGTATGGCCTAAGGCACTTATACTACTTAGCATCTACGAGGTGGTCTGTAGGAAAAGAAAACTGGTAACTTATCATAAAATATCAAGCCTCAAAAAAAAAAAACATCCAGTGTCGACCAACTGCTTGGTTGATTGTTGGGTTTACTAGTCCCCTTTTGTTTACAGCAAAATTATCATAAATTGAGAAGGGGGGGGGGGGGGCACACATAAAATCAACTGGAGAGAAGAAAGAAGAAGAGAGGAGTAAGAAAATAAGAGTGGAGAAAGAAAGAGTGGAGAAAGAAAAAAAAGGAAAAGAGAGAAAGAGAGAGAGAGAGAGAGGGATCCAGCGATTGTGATCCAGAAAGTCAGCTCTGTGTATCTGGGACCTGTAAATAGGCAAGCCAAAGGGACCAAATTTTTTCAAACAGGGATTGTTTGTCTCACAAGACACTCACAATCTTTTCATTCAACGTGATCCATGTAAATTTACATTTCATTAGGGTTAAATCTAGAACTGGACTTTTCCATACAGTCACAATTGCGATTTTAGCTGCTAAAAACATAAAATACAGTCTGTGTGTGTCTCGGGACATTTTCAACTTGTTTGTTCAACAGGGCAATGCCTGCATCTTTGGTGATATTGACCATAGTGACAGAAAATATGAAGGAATGTATCCACATCCATCCAAAAATTGTGAGCTTCAGGGCAAGTCCACCGTGTGTGATGCTGTGCCTATCTGACCACAACCCCCGAAGCAGGAGGCCCTGAAGCAGGAAGCCTGGGTACATCTTTCAAAGGTGCTCTGGAACCAAAGTATGAGGTTATTTTCACTCATGCTCATACCAGGGTTCTATAGGAGGTCATTGGGGGTTCTCCGAGAGATTGTGATTCAAAACAATTAACAATGTTTTGAAATTTATCTTTACCTACACTGTTGACATACATTACAGATTATGCCCTTCTTGGGGCAAAGGGGAACCAAACAAAAAAAAGGGCTAAACAGTTAATACAAATAAAAAGATCCACAGAAAAATATTAGTTTATGCTCAAAAACGCACTGATAATTATTGGATTACTAGCTGAATACCCGGCGTTGCCCGGTCTTCCTATCTTAACCTTTTGGGGAGGAAAATCATAGTAATATAAATATACCCATCTTTTATATATAAGGGTGTAGGTAAGGGTTAATTTAACTGTCATATATTTTTATTTGGCATATAAGTAATATGTGTACCAGGTATTATTGAAATATCTCCAGGCGTACAGAAGTTATGTGGGAACATACATTTCCCATTGATTTGCATGGGACTTTAAACAAAAACCCCGACCCTCACAAATGGGGGTAGTTAAGGGATAAATTAACTATCCTATAGTTTAAGTGGACATATAAGTAACATGTGACCAAGTGTTATCAAAATATCTACAGCCGTTTGGAAGTTATGAAGTAACATGTATTTCCCATAGAGTTGAATGGGACTTTAAAGAAAAACCCCGACCATGGCAAATGGGGGTGGGTAAGGGTTAAACCACCTATCCTATGTTTGTTGCTGACATATAAGTAACATGTGTGCCAAGTTTCATGTTAATATCTTTAGCCGTTTGGACGTGATGCTGGAACATACATACATACACACACACACGTTGAGTTTTATATATATAGATAGATTATAGCTACAGTTTACTAATTATACTATCGTACTCTGGGCTGTAGGTATAAGTTTGGGGTTTCCCGAGACCTAAAACTTATTTTGGGGTTCCACCCTGGAGTAAAAAGGCTAAGGCAGGCCATACCTTATGCAATTTCCTTTCTTTCAACCACAGGTTGATGGAAATAAAATAGCTCAAATCCCCCATTGTGTTAATGGGGGAAATCCTCCCATGGAACTATTGTATTCTGACAGTAGGAGGTTTCCCAGCCATCAGAATACAAGAATCACTGTCAGCAGCCACAGCTGCCAGCAGTGATCGAGTGAAAACAAACAGGCTGGTTGTACAGTCAATCGATCGACTTCATCACAACCAGCTTGCACATACATGGATCAGAATTCAGACAGTTCCTGCTGACCTGGAAACATTTTGATCCATCCATGGCCGACTTAAGAAGGGCTGCTTAAAGTAAAAGTATGCCCAAAATTCAAAAAAAAATCCTACAGTGGAGAGGGATAAGAACACCTGTATGGCTTGTATTACTGTCAGTGCCCCCATTAGGGAGTTTTCCCGTGCCCATTTCTCATGTTTACTGTAATCGTCAAAAGTGAAAGAAAATTCCAAATTCTCGGTTTTCCCCAGAACAGTAATGGGGGGGGGGGGGATCTTCCAATGGTGACACTAGTTATGGTGACAACCAAGTTTTTTTCTAAATACATGGAATTATAATTCATTCACCTGTATACCTGTATTCATAATTAGGGATGAGCTTCGCGCTCGACTCAAACCCATGTTCGATTCGAACATTGCCTGTTCGATTGTTCGTCGAAATTCGAACAAAACGGGTCGTTCGCGCCAAATTCAAGTGACGCGTCACGGACCAAAATTCACTGCGGCATTGCGTGCTGATGATTGGCCAAGCATGCACTATGACCCACATGCTTGGCCAATCACAGCGCGCAAAAAACGGAGAGCCATAATTGGCCAAAGCCAGGGTGGCTTTGGCCAATTATGGCTCAGGGCTTTAGCACACGCCCCACACTATAAAAGGCCTGCAAGGCGGCCTCGTGTAGTGTGTTGCGGCGTTGTTAATAAGAAGATCAGTCCTATAGAGAGAGAGAGACAGTGTCTTTTTTACTAAATAGATAGATAGAGCAGGAAGGCTAGTCAGTTTAGTTAAATTTACAGTGTGTAGAGGATGTATATACATCCCAGGTGTTGTACATATATTTATACACTGTATAGTTTAGCTAGATCAGCTATTCCTATTTGTCAGGCAGTTGATTGTGCTAGCTGCAGTCTTCTAACGTGTTGTATTGCCCGTGTGCTGTATAGATTGCACCTAAACGTACTTGGTGTTTACTGCACTTGTGCTGTATAGTTTGCACCTAAACGTACTTGGTGTTTACTGCACTTGTGCTGTATAGTTTGCACCTAAACCTACTTGGAGTTTACTGCACTTGTGCTGTATAGTTTGTACCTAAACGTACTTGGTGTTTACTGCACTTGTGCTGTATAGTTTCCACCTAAACGTACTTGGTGTTTACTGCACTTGTGCTGTATAGTTTGCACCTAAACGTACTTGGTGTTTACTGCACTTGTGCTGTATAGTTTGCACTTAAACCTACTTGGAGTTTACTGCACTTGTGCTGTATAGTTCGCACCTAAACGTACTTGGTGTTTACTGCACTTGTGCTGTATAGTTTGCACCTAAACCTACTTGGTGTTTACTGCACTTGTGCTGTATAGTTTGCACTTAAACCTACTTAGTGTATACTGCAAGTGTGCTCTGTAGTTTACACCTAAACCTACTTGGTGTATACTGCAAGTGTGCTTATTAGTTTGCACATAAAGCTACTTGGTGTGTACTGCACGTGTCCTCTGCAGTTTGCATCTAAAGCTACCAGGTGTGTGTACTGATTTTGTCCTCCTCAGGCCATTATAATGTCTGGAAGGACAACAAAGAGAGGCAGAGAGTCACGAGGGCAAGCAGGCTCTGCATCTAGAGGCAACAGTGCCTCCACATACCCAGCCATCCACATGCCCAGCGGTTAAATGCTAGCTTAGTGAAATTGCTAGCACTTCAACTGCTGCCTTTTCAGTTGGTAGATTCTGCCCCCTTCCGTGAGTTTGTGGAATGTGCGGTACCTCAGTGGCAAGTTCCCAAACGCCACTTTTTCTCACGGAAGGCGATTCCGGCTCTCTACCGCCATGTTGAAGGCAATGTCCATGCCTCGCTGGACAGGGCGGTCAGTGGTAAGGTACATATCACCGCTGACTCATGGTCCAGCAGGCATGGACAGGGACGTTACCTCTCTTTCACGGCGCATTGGGTGACTCTGCTGGCAGCTGGGAAGGACGCAGGGCAAGGTACAGTAGTGTTGGAGGTGGTTCTGCCACCACGCCTCCAAAACACTCCTACCGGTTGTGACACACCTCTCTCCTCCAACCCCTCCTCTTCTTCCTCTGTGGCCTCTTCCTGTGCTGATGTGTCCTCGGAACCAACCGTGCTCTGTAGGCGTACGAGGGGCTACGCACGAATGCAAGCAAAGAGATGCCATGCGGTGCTAGAGCTGGTGTGCTTGGGAGACAGGAGTCACACTGGGGCAGAGGTTCTGTCAGCTCTGCAGGGGCAGGCTCAGAGTTGGATGACGCCACGCCAGCTTAAGCCAGGAATGGTGGTTAGCAACAATGGCACCAACCTCCTCCCTGTGACAGGGACAACTGACCCATGTGCCCTGTTTTGCTCATGTTCTGAATTTGGTGGTGCAGCGGTTCTTGGGCAGGTACCCGGGCTTACAGGATGTCCTGAAGCAGGCTAGGAAAGTCTGTTTGTATTTCCGAAGGTCAAATAATACCACTGCTCGGCTGACAGACCTCCAAAGGGAATACAACCTGCCCAAGAACCACCTAATCTGTGACATGCCCACCAGATGGAACTCTACACTGGCAATGCTGCAGCGGCTGCACACGCAGCAGAGGGCCATCAATGAGTACCTGTGCCAATATGGCAGCAGAACTGGGTCAGGGGAGCTTGGGTTTTTTTCCCCACGCCAGTGGGCCTTGATCAGGGATGCATGCACTGTCCTGTCACCATTTGAGGAGGCCACAAGGATGGTGAGCAGTGACAGTGCATGCATCAGGGAGACTGTCCCTCTTATTCACATGTTGGAGCACATGCTTCGTGGAATAATGGACAGGGCCCTTGAGGCAGAACAGAGGGAGGAAGAGGAGGACTTCCTTACCTCTCAAGGCCCCCTTTATCCAGACAGTGGTCCTGCTTGCCCGCCTAACACACAGGAAGGGGACGAGGAGAAGGAGGATTGTATCAGCAGCATGGAGGTGGAGCCTATCACTCAGCATCAGCAGCAGCAGTCTTCAAGGGATCATTTACAGTCCCAAGGAACCCATGGACTTTTACGTGGCTGGGATGAGGTGGCTGTCGATCCTGTCGTCCTCAGCAAACCTACCCTGCATGGCCTCCCTGATCCTGCAAAGCCTGCGTAAGGATCCTCGTATTCGTGGTATCAAGGAGAGGGATCATTACTGGCTGGCAACTCTCCTTGATCCACGTTACAAGAGTAAGGTTGCGGAGCTTATCTTGCCGTCGCAGAGGGAGCAGAAGATGAAACATCTTCGGGAGGCCTTGCAGAAAGGTCTGTGCAACGCGTTCCCAGAACCTGGGGGATTACCACATCCTGGTCCTGGACAACGTGTTGCTGAGGCTTTGGTGAGTCAAAGAAGGAGCGGTGGAGAAGGTGGCCCTCTGACCGATGCATTCAGACAATTTTTTAGTCTGCAGCCCCAAGGTATGACCGGTTCCAGCAACCATCGCCAGCGTCTGTTTTACATGGTGCAAGATCAGACTTGGACACCTTCCCCACCGAAAATCCTCTGGCTTACTGGGTCTTGAGGATGGATCACTGGCCAGAGCTTGCACAGTATGCAATTGAGCTAGTGGCTTGTCCTGCATCCAGCGTTCTTTCAGAATGTACATTCAGTGCTGCTGGAGGCTTTGTGACCGATCACAGGGTACGCCTCTCCACCGACTCTGTCGATCGACTGACCTTCATAAAAATGAATCAGGCTTGGATCAACACCAGCTACCAAGCACCTGATGCTGATGTAACTGAATATTTTTTTGGAAATGTCAGATCCCTTGGAGACTGCCTATGCTGATGCTGAGTGACTGTCCTGTTATGCTGCTGACTGAATATCCTTTTCCTCCTCAATGATCTTGCTGATAGCTAGTAAGAACATTGTTGGTTCTGGGCACCGCCACCAGTGCCTAAGGCCCAATTTTTTTGCCCCTGTTTAACAGGGGTGTGTAATAACAATTTTTGATGCAATACTTTGCATGAGGCGCTTTGCTGCACACCAATTACAGTATCTGTGAGGGGTTGCAGTGTTTTTTGCACCGCCACCAGTGCCTAAGGCCCAATTTTTCTGCCCCTGTTCAACAGGGGCGTGTAATTACAATTCTTGATCTAATATTTCACAGCAGGGCGTTCCAGCGCCCACCAAGACTAACTGTGAGGGCTTACAGTGTTGTGGCAACACCAACACCTAGGTTCCAAATTTCTGCAGAGTATATACGGCAGGCCCCTACTTTCAAACATCCAAATTACAAACGACTCCTAATTGCAAACGGGAGGAGACAACAGGAAGTGAGAGGAAATCTACCCCTAGGAAGGGAAATTCTCTTCTGTTAGAGGTGTCTCCTGCCCACTGATGCTTTATCACCAATCCTTGTTTCACAAATTTTTTATTTTTTTTCCAAAAATCATTTGTCATTGGGACAGAAAGTGAGGTGCAATCTTCTGAACAGATGCACACAGACATCAAAACCAATGTTACAGGTGTGATATGATAACCCTTCTCTACGTTTTCAGAAAAGCTTAAAGCGGGAGTTCACCCATTTCTAAAAAAAAAAATTTTCTCCCCTTAGATTCCTGCTCGTTCGGTCTAGGGGAATCGGCTATTTGTATTAAAATATGAGCAGTACTTACCCGTTTTCGAGCTGCATCTTCTTCCGTCGCTTCCGGGTATGGGTCTTCGGGAGCGGGCGTTCCTTCTTGATTGACAGGCTTCCGACGGTCGCATCCATCGCGTCACTCCAGACGTTCGGCTTCTTTCGGAAAATCGTGACGCGATGGATGCGACCGTCGGAAGCCTCTCGGAAGACTGTCAATCAAGAAGGAACGCCCATTCCCGCAGCCCATACCCGGAAGCGACGGAGAGGATGCATCTCGTAAACGGGTAAGTACTGCACATATTTTAAAACAAATTGCCGATTCCCCTAGAGAAAACGAGCAGGAATCTAAGGGGAAAAAGTGCCCTCTAAGGGTGAACCCCCGCTTTAAAAAAAGATTTTATGGTTGAAGCTACACTTTAAAGAAGTACCAGTTAAAAATTACAAATAGATTCTACTTAACAACAAACCTACAGTCCCTGTCTTGTTTGCACCGCCTGTATACTTCTGTTCAAAGTATATAGGGCCAAAGGGGCTTTTTAATGACCTGGGGGCAGGGGGCGGGGAAACCCATGCTATTTTTCTCACTGATTTTCATCGATATTGCAGGGACCAAACATTACATTAAAGCCGCAAGCAGTCTTAAATGACTTTTTTATTATAGTAATCTTATTTTGTGCAGGGACAGTTCTAAACACGTGCCACTACTATAGACACCCAGCAGGTACGATATTTAAAGGAATTTTTCAATTTTTTTTTCACTTTAAGCATCATTAAAATCCCTGCTCCAGAAAAAACGATACTTTTTAAAACGTTTTTTTCCATTGATACATGTTCCCTGGGGCAAGACCCGGGTCCCCAAACCCGTTTTCCGACAATAACTTTTATATTGGGCTTTAAAATGAGCACTTCTGAATTCGAACGTTCGAGTCCCATAGACGTCAATGAGGTTCGATACATTCGCGCGAACGTTAGGTCCGTTCGAAGGTTCTGGTGCGAACTGAACACGGGGGTGTTCGGCTCATCCCTATTTATAATTTGACAGCAGCAGTCTACTGTGAGACCAGGAAAAGAAAGTAACGGTGCTGAAGCTGGGACAGCGCTAGATTGGTGACAGGAGACAGGTAAATGTTTAGGGATAGGGGAATGGCAGAACAAGTACTGGGGCATTTTTTTTTACCTTATTTCAGGGAATGCATCAAGGTAAAAAACGAATTGACTTTAGAACTACTTTATTACAGCAGGGCGGGTCAAATCAACAACTGCCTCCAGTTACCCTTGAAAATGATTCAGATACTTTTTCCTAGGATAACACAAATAGGTTATTGCAAAACTGCAAAGAGTACAGAAGGAAAATAAATTAATTAGGGGCATAGATAACCTTAACTATGAGGAAAGATTAGCTTAATCCAATTTAGTAAAAGTTGAGAGCAGGCAACTGGAGGGGGATTAGATCACATATAGAAAAGCTAGACAGTTGTTAACTTTAGCGCTATCGCAAAAGACACAGAGGAACTCTGTGCTTAGAGGAAAATAAATTTAAAGGATAAGTTCACAATTTATAACATGATACACCCACATTCAGGGTGTAACATGTAACATATTACTGCCGCAGCTGCCCCCCGCATCCACATAGGCGCATCATTCATTCACAGAGTTCTGTGAATGGGAAACTAAAAGTACTGACAGCCTTTCAGGCTTGTAGTTCTCAACTACTAGGGCAATGCTAAGTGCTCTAGGTAGTTCATTAATGCTTTCTGTCAGTGTATAAATACCTGCTTGTATGAGGTCTGCAAGAGCCCTGCATTGCACCCGCGATCTGCTGGGTGCAATGTTTTACAGGCTCCCAGTAAAGAAAATAATAAATGCACATTATTTTCCCTTCAAAATGCTTTAAAAAGCATAAAGTAAAACTATCTATTAATATTTATAGGAACCCAACAGTCCAGAATTTTGATTCGGAGAGTATATGATTGGATTTAGAAAGAAATAATTTTCGAGTTAGAACAAATTACACCATGCTTTAAAAGGGTGTTTTCTTCTTCTTTTTGATCAACTGGGATTTGGAGTTCCGAGGATGCAAAAAGTTTATTTTTGTATCTGTTGGTGGAACTCAATATAATGTGTATAAGCCTAAGTACATCCCATAATCCTATACAGTGGCCATTGTACATCCAGTTTTATCTGCAACCTGTACAGAAAAAAAAGCAGATTTCATGCAATGGCACCTAATTAATGGATTTATTTAATATATTAATGGATGGTACACATGATAAAAATGTTATAAATTGAGTTGCAATTCAGTAAGTAAAATAAGTATTTGATCCCCAAGCAAAACATGACTTAGTACTTGGTGGAGAAACCCTTCTTGGCAAGCACAGAGGTAAGACGTTTATTGAAGTTAGTGACCAGGTTTGCACACATCTCAGGAGGGATTTTGGTCCACTCTTCTTTACAGATCTTCTCTAAATCCATAAAGTTTCTTGGCTATCTCTTGGCAACTCGAAGTTTCAGCTCCCTTCATACATTTTCTCAGCAGAGAAACAGCCCCAAAGCATGTTTCCACCTCCGTGCTTGACTGTAGGGATGGTGTTCTTAGGCCCCGTACACACGACCGATCATGTCTGCTGAAACTGGTCCGCAGACCAGTTTCAGCAGACATGTTCGGTCGTGTGTACAGCCGATCGGACAGGATTCCAGCGTACATTTGCCCGCCAGACCGTTTTCGAGCGGACAAATGTTTCTAAACTTGCTTAGAAACATGCCCGCTGGAATCCTGTCCGTCAGACATGTTCGGTCGTCTGTACAGACTTACCGTACATGTCATTTTTTTCTTCCTCCAAACACAGCGAGTCCCCCTCCTCAAGAAGGCACATATATAGTCATGACAATGAACAGCTAAATGATTCAGAGAAGGATTGGGAGAAAGTGCTGTGGTCAGATGGAACCAAAAGCTCTTAAGAACACAATCCCTACAGTCAAGCACGGAGGTGGAAACATGATGCTTTGGGGCTGTTTCTCGGCTAAAGGTACTGCATTGCTGCATTGAGGAGCCAATAGATGGATCTATTGTAAAATCTTGGATGAGAATCTTCTTCCCTCCGCCAGAACACTAAAGATGGGTCGTGGATGCGTCTTCCAACATGACAATGACCCAAAACATACCACCAAGGAAGCAAAGGAGTGGCTCAAGAATCAACACATTAAGGTCATGGAGTGGCTTAGTCAGCTTCTAGACCTTAATCATATAAAAAATGTTTGAAGGGAGCTGAAACTTTGAGTTGCCAAGAGACAGCCATGAAACCTTAAGGATTTAGAGATCTGTAAAGAAGAGTGGACCAAAATCCCTCCTGAGATGTGTGCACACCTAGTCACTAACTACAAGAAAAGTCTTACCTATGTGCTTGCCAAGAAGGGTTTCTCCACCAAGTACTAAGTCATGTTTTGCTTGGGGATCAACCACTTATTTTACTCACTGAACTGCAACTTAATTTATAGCATTTGATTTATGTGTTTTTTCTGGATTTTTGGTTGATATTTTGTCTCGGTCATTTAAAATACACCTATGGTAAACATTATAGACCCTTAACTTCCTTGTAAGTGGGCAAACTTACAAAATCTGCAGGGGATCAAATAATTATTTTCCCCACTGTATAAGGACGTAAAAACTGCAAAAAAAAATGATTCCTGGGTTTAGGTACATTTTAACAGCTTGCTGACCGCCCGCCCGCCTGCCCGCCGCCAAACAGGCAGAATGGCTCCCCTGTGCGAATCACCATAACTGTAAGGCGGCCACTTTAAGGGGTATAGGGGGTGATACTGAGTAGCCGATGCGCATGCCCGGCAGCCGCAATGTCTGCCTGGCATCCATGATCGCTCCTGACAGAGCCAGAACGAGGATCTGGCAGGGGGAAGGAGACAGATCATGTGTTCCTAGTATATAGGAAAACCGATCAGTCTCCTCCCCCAGGCAGTACCACCCCCCCACACTTAGAACACGCTGAGGGAACACATTTAACCCCTTGATCGCCCCCTAGTGTTAACCCCTCCCCTGCCAGTGACATTTATACAGTAATCAGTGGCTATTTTTAGCTCTAATTGCTGTATAAATGTCAATGGTCCCAAAAAAGTGTCCGATCTGTTCTGCAATGTTGCCGCCCCGATAAAAATCACAGATCACCACCAGAAAAAAAAAAATGCCATAAATCTATCCCCTATTTTGTAGATGCTATAAAGTTTGAGTAAACCAATCAATATTCGCTTATTGTGATTTTAGATATATCAGCCTAAACGGAGGAAGATTTTTTTTTTTAAGTTTGGCAATATTTATTATAGCAAAATGTAAATAGCGCAAAAAATAAAAACTGCAGTGGTGATCAAATACCACCAAAAGAAAGCTCTATTTGTAAGGAAAAACATTTTTGTTTGGGTACAGCATCTCATGACCGCACAGTTGTCAGTTAAAGCGACGCAGTGCCGTATCGCAAAAAATGACCCCGTCAGGAAGGGGGTAAATCCTTCTGGGGCTGAAGTGGTTAAGAGATGACCTTACATTCTGCACAAGTTCACATGTGGTTAATTGGAGTGTATCTATACAAAAACTCCAGCAACACATGAGATACTCAAATATACTAAGAAGTATAACTTAAGGAGTGGCATAGACTTCCTAGTTCCTAGTGTTTTGTTCCACAATCAGTCACAACAGACTAGCCATTAATAATGATTTGCTTTATATAGTCTTTGTTTTGTATTTTCTTCAGAGACAATGTCAATTATTGTAGTAGTAAAATGTTTCTGGAACAGCACCACCTATCAAAAAGAATTACCTTTTTAGTCAGTTTGGACACTGCCCTTTACCTTTGAAATAATTGGCTGTGTAGTTGTCTTTAGATAATGAGGAATGATCACTAGCTTGAGGCTGTGCCTTAAGACCTGACTGGCACATAGAACTGGTTCTAGACACTTGTATTCTAAGTGCGCTAAATTAGAACAGAAACAAATGGGACTGTACAGTAGATATTGGCTGTCTTTACGAATAAATACAATAAAACAGCAGTTTCAGAAGACCAGATAAATGTAATGAATACAAACTTGCAGTTCATGTTTTCTTAGGTAAAGTGTAGTTGGCATGAAGGACAACATAATACTAAAGAACTATCAAGATGAATTCAAAGTTTGATTACATGTTTAACCAGTGACTGCTTTTACTGGTATTTTGATACTCATGCACTCTGTAGCCAGTTTGGTGGATTACTAACATACCTGTACGTGTTGAGTTGTGGAAAGAAGCTGGATCATCAGGGTCTCCAAACTATGGCCCTCCAGTTGTTCAGGAACCACAATTCCCATCATGCCTAGTCATGTCTGTGAATGTCAGAGTTTTACAATGCCTCATGGGATGTGTAGTTCCGCAACAGGTGGAGGGCCGATGTTTGGAGATCCCTGAGAGGAACCCACAGAAACACAGGGAGTACCTAGCAATTTTATGCATAGAGTGCCCCTGGTCGGTTATGAACTGAAGACTATGCGTCATAAGGCAAGATTGCCAACAACATACACATGTTGAGAGTGATCACCATCCGGAAAATGGGGTAATATGTGGGTAGTACAATCATAGTAGTAAACAATAAATATAAATGGCACTGGAGGAGCTGTGTACTACCCCAATATACAAAGTTGAAAGAATACATATGCATTTAAGTCCATGGCTTTTATAGCAGAAAGTGGCAGCAGCCCCATAGAGGGAAGCAAACTCTGTCACTCAGTAAAAGGAACACAAGGGGGTGTCAACTAAGTGCAGTGTAAATACACAAGTTTATTAAAAAGCCAAAGGGCAACCTACATGTAAAAAGACAAAGGAAGGCATGTCTGACTTATCTGCAGTCTGATGATGGACACCCTTGGTGATATCACTTCCAGTTTTGTTCTACGCTGGCCCTGCTACTTCCTATTGCGATCCCCCATGGTATTTGAGCATGGTGAGGAGCAGAAACATCAGTCCAGTTGGAGAACCTGACCCGTGCCCACCATCAGACTGCAGATAAATCAGACATGCCTGCATTTCTCTTTTTACATGCGAGTTGCCCATAGGCTTTTAAATAAACTTGCATTTTATAACTGTTCTTAGTTGGCACCCGCTTGAATTCCTTTTCCAATCATGGTAGTAAACCTGCATGTTGTGCACTGCTGCACAGACACCTTTTTGTGAATGCAAATGGAATCAACCTTATAATCACAGCTTTTACCATGTGCACTTTAAAGTGTTTGCAAACCTTAAAATGTGTTCTACAATTTGGTCTGTTGATACTAGGGTTGTCCCGATACCACTTTTTTAAGACCGAGTACAAGTACCGATACTTTTTTTCAAGTACTCGCCAATACCAATTACCGCCGCTCTCCATCCTGACAGAGGGGGTAGAGGAGGACATGGAGGGGGACACAGAGCACGGAGGGGGGAAGCAGCAGCTCGTCGGAGGTGTGGTATGGAGGGGGAGAGCAGAACGGAGGACAGCAGCAGAACGGCAGCGGCACAGAGGGGGAGAGCAGATCGGCAGCGGCACGGAGGGGGGAGAGCAGAACAGAGGACAGCAGCAGAACGGCAGCGGCACGGAGGAGGGAGAGCAGAACGACAGCAGCACGGAGGGGGGAGAGCAGAACGAAGGACAGCAGAGGCACGGAGGGGGGAGAGCAGAACGGAGGACAGCAGCGGCACGGAGGGTGGAGAGCAGAACGGCAGCGGCACGGAGGGGGGACACAGGAGCATGGAGGGAGAGAGCAGCACGGCAGTGGCACGGAGGGGGGACACAGGAGCATGGAGGGAGAGAGCAGAACGGATGGGGGAACTGGAAGAGGATACAGGGAAAGTCAGGTATCGGTAAAGTATCGGAGCATTTTGCCCAAGTCCAAGTACTCGAGGAAATACTTGGTATCGGTCCCGATACCGATACTAGTATCGGTATCGGGACAACCCTAGTTGATACCATTGGAAGCTTTTTAATATATATATATATATATATATATATATATATATATATATATATATGTTCAAATAATAATTCTAAAAAAAAAATGTTTTGAACCTGCTGCAAACCCTGTGCGCTGATATCAGTCACATAGGCATACAACACAGAAAGATAGCAATGCTTTAAGTTTTTAAGCTGTGTATTACAGAACACACCCCCCCCCCTTCTCAATTTTCTTATTGGAGATGAAGAAGGGGGGGACGTTCTGTTGTGGTAACACACATCCTGGCCTTGAGTGAAAAAATTGCTTCTCCTTATAGATGCAGTAAAGTGAGTATTGTCACTCTAGAACAGGAGGTGTGTTACTGGCAGGTTCGCCAGATTAAAATAAAGCAATGAAAACATGAAAAATTAAACCACATCGAAGGACTAGCAAGCTGCAACATTTTATATTCTTGTTCTTGATTTTAGATACACTTTAACCACTAGCCGACCAGCCACCGTCATTATACGGCGGCAGGTCGGCTCTCCTGGGCGAGAGCCCGTAGCTATACGTCCTATCGTATAGCCGCCACTAGGGGGCGCGTGCGCGCCGCCGGAGGCGCGCGCGCGCGCTCCCCGCTCGCCCCCGACTCCCGTGCGTGTGCCCGGCGGGCGCGATCACCGCCGGGCACACGCGATCGCTCGGTACAGAGCGGGGAACGGGAGCTGTGTGTGTAAACACACAGCTCTCGTTCCTGTCAGCGGGGGAAATGCTGATTTTCTGTTCATACAATGTATGAACAGAAAATCAGTGTTTCCCCTAGTGAGGCCACCCCCCCCCACAGTAAGAACACACCCAGGCATACTTAACCCCTTCCCCGCCCCCTAGTGTTAACCCCTTCACTGCCAGTGGCATTTTTATAGTAATCTAATGCATTTTTATAGCACTGATCGCTATAAAAATGCCAATGGTCCCAAAAATGTGTCAAAAATGTCCGAAGTGTCCGCCATAATGTCGCAATACCGAAAAAAAAATCGCTGATCGCCGCCATTACTAGTAAAAAAAATATTAATAAAAATGCCATAAAAATACCCCCTATTTTGTAAACGCTATAACTTTTGCGCAAACCAATCAATAAACGCTTATTGCGATTTTTTTTACGAAAAATATGTAGAAGAATACGTATCGGCCTAAACTGAGGAAAAAAAAAGTTTTTTTATATATTTTTGGGGGATATTTATTACAGCAAAAAGTAAAAAATATTAATTTTTTTTTAAATTGTCGCTCTATTTTTGTTTATAGCGCAAAAAATAAAAACCGCAGAGGTGATCAAATACCACCAAAAGAAAGCTCTATTTGTGGGAAAAAAAAGGACGCCAATTTTGTTTGGGAGCCACGTCGCACGACCGCGCAATTGTCAGTTAAAGCGGCGCAGTCCCGAATCGCAAAAAGTCCTCTGGTCTTTGGGCAGCAATATGTTCCGGGGGTTAAGTAGTTAAACGTCCTTATGCTGTATGCCAAATATGTTATAATTTTAACAGTCCTTCACTTAAATTATTTTTCCGAAGATAACTATTTCTATAACCTGCTAAATCACCTTGCCTACTTTTTTTTTTTTTCTGCCTTTGCAGTTACGAGAATTGGTCAGTATGTGCATTTACCCTGATCCAGACCAAAGACCAGATATTGGCTACGTCCATCAAATAGCAAAACAGATGCATGTGTGGACTTCTAGCACATGAAACCAAAAAGAAGGAGCCTGTGGAGGAAGACCCAATCTTTAAACCTTACTTGAATAATACTTCTAAGAAGCGGATGTCCCAGGAAGAGCGGAATCTTCTGAATTCAGTGACCTAGCTACACAAGGACTTGTAGGCCAGGTTCCAGGTGTCACTTCCAGGAGACAACACATTTATAATGGATTGCAGATGTTAAACATTGCAGTTATAGATCGTATGAAGGGAGTTGCGTGTGATTTAGATTAGATCATGATGACATAGGTGCATTCAGGAAAGAAACAATCATAATCCAAATGTGAACATTGAAAGAATTGCTCTGGTTATCTTCTTCTACTGAATATACAAACCATTTTTATAGATTATGCAGCTTTAAAAATCCCATCTGCTCTAGTACACACACAGCAGCCAGGTTGTCTACCTACAAACTCTTTCCTATCTGCAAATAATTAAATCATTGCTTGTAAATTCATTGTTCAGAAATAAGTTTAGAATGTTTTTTCTTGGGGAAAGGGGACAAGGGCTATTAAGAAAAAAAAAAAAGAAAAAAAAAGAGGAGAGTGTTTATATTGCTAGTATTGATTTACTGCTTATGCTCTGTGTCCCAACATGTCATAACAAAAGAAAGATGTTATTTTTTTTTCAAGACTTCAGTATATTAACTTTAAGAGCAGTGCCAACCATGCAGCAGGCACTGCCAAATGAGTCAGGACCGTTGATATGTATTTTTTTTATTAACTGTGAAAGATCATTTTTAAATGTGAACTCTAGAGGAAAGTACTGCAGTCTGAAAGAGTCCCTCAAACTATTCATTCTGTAATATTTTCATATTGATAAAACTGCTACAAAGCTGTTAAGGTACCACAAGCACTCCACACACTTTTGGAGTGGCAGAGTTGCAGGTATCCTTGGCCAGCTGCAGAACACAAAATTCCATACTGAAAGGCTGCTATAGAGATTATAAAGAAAACATTTCTGTTACAGTATCTGCTCCAGTGTTAATAGCATATGGCTTTCTCAAGGAGGCGTTATTTTGTGGTTGATAAAAAAAAAAAAATCTTTGCCAATAAACTTTTTCTCCAAAATTGATATTTCTTATTGTTCAGTGAGGACTGAAATATGGGAGATTTCACTGCTCACTTTTTTTTCAAAAAGTCAGGTTCTATGACTACTCTGTTCCCGCTCCCCTACCTAAAAATGTGGTGACCTAAAACAAACCTACAAACGAAAAAGAGTGATGTCAGAAAGAGTCTTCCCTTTTCATGTAACATTTAAGTGTTTAACCTTTTTTTTCCCTGTTAGACCTATGTTAATCCCAAGTATTTGTATTTGATCACAAGAAAAAAAAAAGAAAATAACAAAAAGTGCCTGCATACACAGAGATTTATTAGAAAAATGTACAGTACAACAAACTCACTAACCTGGAATCATGTATGATGTACATAGAAATACAAACATAACTCTTTCGGCCTTCCAAATTCACAAAATGAATGATCTTTTTTAAAACGAGTAATGGTGGCAATCAGCGATTTTTATCGTGACTGCGACATTATGGCGGACACATCGGACACTTTTGACACCATTGTAATTTTCACAGTAATTAGTGCTATAAAAATGCACTGATTACTGTGAAAATGACACTGGCAGTGAAGGGGTTAACCACTAGGTGATCACTAAGAATCACGTGATTCTTACTGTGTGGGGGCGTGGCCTGGTGTGACACGTCACTGATCGTCTGTTCCCTGTCACTGATACTGCCACTGCCACTAGGAAGAACGGGAAAAGGTTTGTTTACACTTACCTCTCCCCGTTCTTCAGCTCTGTGAACTGATCGCGGGACACCGGTGGGCACGGTCACGGAGCTCAGGACCAGGTCACACGTGCACCGCCAGTGGCTCGCGCACGACCCACGGCTGGGCATCTTAAAGGAGATGTACAGGTACGTGAATATGCCCAGCCGTGCCGCTCTGCCGACGTATATCGGCGAGGTGGTACTTAAGTGGTTAAAGAAAAAAAAACATGAATAAACAGGCAAAACACATTTCTTTTATTTCCTATGGGATTCATATTCAACTGTAGGTCATAACAGAATGGCACAATCATAAAACAAAGGGCTCTGACAAACTCTTCCTGAAATTTAAGGAAGGATCCAGTCCGTCCTGAAGCTCTGTATAGCACACGAGCGTTCAGCAAAGCCAATTGTATACAGACACTTTTTTGTACCAGCGTCTGGCCTTACGGGCAACTAGGTATGGTGCCAACAACTGGTCGTTGAGGTCCACCCCTCTCATAGACGGGAATCTACAAGCCTCTGTCGCACGGTGCCACATACGCCAATTTGATGATCAAACCAGTGACTAAAAAGTGGCACGCTCATGTAATAATTGTCCACATACAAGTGGTACTCCTTTCTTAATAACGGTGACACCAAGTTCCACACAATCTTGCCAGCGCTCCCTATGTAATCTGGGCAATTGATTAGTGCGTGACTATCTTTTACCTCGTAAACCATAAAACTATATGTATAGCCTGTTGCCCTGTCACAGCTTATACATCTTGACCCTATATCTGGCATGCTTGCTGAGAAGATACTGTTTGAAAGACAAGTGGCCAGAAAATGTAATCAGGATCGGGTGTAAACAAGGCTGCAAAACGTTCTTTGAAGTGGTTTACGAGGGGCCGAATTTTGTAGAGCCAATCATATTCAGGGTCTCCACGAGGACGACAGTGTTCGTTGTCGTTGAAGTGCATGAACCGCAAGATCTGCTCGTATCGTGCCCTGGTCATGGAGGCAGAGAACAGGGGCATATGGTAAACTGGGTCAATGAACCAATATGACCGCAACTTACTAATTTTAACTAAGCCCATCTGGAGGGAAACCCGTAATTGATTTCCATTCTCTGGCAAGGGAGGACTGGGGATTAGCGGCGATGAATTGACCAGCATCAGATATTGATCCGTTCAGATACTATACCACTAATGGAGATGTATGCTGCATGCGTGGGCGCTAGCACTACTGGCACTAATCTGATGCAGACCCTAAAACCTAACTGATATCACCCGCCGATCAGGGGGTTAAACCTTTATTGGGTTATAAACGGCGGGTGCCCTGACGCTTTAAAAAAACAAACTAACCAGCGTCACACTTATATGGTGATCACTGGTGAAAGGCTTAACTAGGGAGCAATCAGGGGGTTAAAACCTTTATTAGGTAATATATGATATATACACCTGAGATCACCCAAGCTGGCAATTACTGTGCTACAAACGAGCTGCATGCTCATGGGAGTAAACCTACCATTGGGTTCTTGCCACACCTGAGTTCTGAAGCATTTGGATCTTGGCTAATCGAGAGAATCATTTACATGTTAGTGGTCATATCCACAAAGCAATTTGATCTCTGTAAAAAGGATCCATCCTATCCGCTCTTATGCTGCTAAGAATGGAGGGGATGTGATCACTTTTGAAAAAAAAAAAGGGGGGGGGGAGTGAGTGTCTGCAGATTAGCACTGATTAATTCCAGGAAGTGTGATCTTGAGAGGGCATCCTTGGATGTGAGTTGAACACCAGAAAATCGAATCTCCACTATTCTGACGGCGTTCCTGTGACTCTACTAAGCCTGTTTTGACCCCCCTGAACAAGGACGGACGCAGGCTTGTCAGTGAGCATCCACCTGTGAGGTGGATGGATTATCTCAGCAAAAGAGAAGTGCTCACTTAACAGAGATTTAGACAGATTTGTGAACAATATTTGAGAGAAATAGGCCTTTTATGTACATATATATATATATATATATATATATATATACACACACATACACACACACAAATATATCTACACTACAAACCATGCAGGAAAAAAATGGCAATTGTTAGCATACCATTAAGGTAGGATCAGGTTGGCTTGACAATGGCACAAATTAGTATGATGGCAACTTTTTCACAGATTTGCCATCTCTAAAAATCCAAATTGCATGGAGTTAATTTCTGTAAGCATTTGATGATTGTGCAATAAACACAAGCATTATCCAGATTATCCAATGTCATTGTTGGGACCTGGGGATTATATATATATACAGTATCTCAGAAAAGTGAGTACACACCTCACATTTTTGTAAATATTTTATTATATCTTTCCACGTTATAACACTAAAGAAATTACACTTTGCTACAATGTAAAGCAGTGAGTGTACAGCTTGTATAACAGTGTAAATGTGCTGTCCTCACAAAATATCTCAACACACAGCCATTATTGTCTAAACCACTGGCAACAGAGGGGAGTATACCCCTAAATGAAAATTTTCTAAGTGAAAATATCCAAATTGAGCCCAAAGTGTCAATATTTTGTGTGTCCTTCATTTTCCAGCACTGCCTTAACCCTCTTGGGCATGGAGTTCACCAGAGCTTCACAGGTTGTCACTGGAATCCTCTTCCACTCCTCCATGGCGACATCACAGAGCTGGTTGATGTTAGAGACCTTGCGCTCCTCCACCTTCCGTTTGAGGATGCTCCACAGATGCTCAATAGGGTTTAGATCTGGAGAAATGCTTGGCCAGTCCATCGCCTTTACCCTCAGCTTCTTTAGCAAGGCAGTGATCATCTTGGAGATGTGTTTGGGGTCATAATGTTGGAATACTGCCCTGCGGCCCAGTCTTTGAAGGGAGGGGATCATGCTCTGCTTCAGTATGTCACAGTACATGTTGGGACTCATGGTTCCCTTAATGAACTGTAGCTCTCCAGTGCCGACAGCACTCATGCAGCCCCAGACCATGACACTCCCACCACCATGTTTGACTGTAGGCAAGACACACTTGTCTTTCTACTCCTCACCTGGTTACCGCCACCCACACTTGACACCATCTGAACCAAACACATTTATCTTGGTCTCATCAGACCACAGGACATTGTTCCAGTAATCCATGTTTTTTGTCTGCTTGTCTTCAGCAAACTGTTTGCGGGCTTTCTTGTGCATCAACTTTAGAAGAGGCTTCCTTCTGGGACAACAGCCATGCAGACCAATTTGATGCCGTGTGCGGCGTATGGTCCGAGCAATGACAGGCTATGCTGACAGCACTCATGTCTATTTCCCAAAGACAACCTCTGGATATGACGATGAGCATATTTGTCGACCATGGCGAGGCCTGTTCTGAGTGAAACCTGTCCTGTTAAACCGCTGTATGGTCTTAGCCATCATGCTTCAGAGTCTTGGCAATCTTATAGCCTAGGACATCTTTATATAGAGCAACAATTTATTTTTTCAGATCCTCAGAGAGTTCTTTGCCATGAGGCGCCATGTTAAACTTCCAGTGACCAGAATGAGAGAGTGAGAGTGATGACACCAAATTTACACACCTGCTCCCCACTAATGAGTCACATGACACTGGGGAGGGAAATAGCTAATTGAGACCAATTTGGAGATTTTCACTTAGTGGTGTACTCACTTTTGTTTGCAGCAGTTAAGACAATAATGGCTGTGTGTTGAGTTATTTTGAGTAGACAGCAAATTTACACTGTTATACAAGCTGTACACTCGCTACTTTACATTGTAGCAGTTTAATTTCTTCAGTGTTTGTCACATGAAAAGATATATTAAAATATTTACAAAAATGTGAGGGGTGTACTCACTTTTGTGAGATACACACAGTATATACAGTGGGGAAAATAATTAATTGATCCCCTGCTGATTTTGTAATTTGTCCCACTTACAAAGAAATGAAGGGTCTATAATTTTTATTAGAGGTGTATTTTAAATGATAGAGACAGAATATCAACCAAAAATCCAAAAACAAACACGATACAAATGTTATCAATTGAGTTATAGTTCAGTGAGAAAAAAAAAGTATTTGATCCTTAAGCAAAACATGACTTAGTACTTGGTGGAGAAACCCATGTTGGCAAGCACAGAGGTAAGACATTTCTTGTAGTTGGTGACCAGGTTTGCACACATCTCAGGAGGGATTTTGGTCCACTCTTCTTTACAGATCTTCTTTAAATCCTTAAAGAGTTTGTAAAGGAATTTGTTTCCCCCCTAAATAGCTTCCTTTACCTTAGTGCAGTCCTCCTTCACTTACCTCATCCTTCGATTTTGCATTCTTCTGAGAAATGCCCACTTCCTGTTCTTCTGTCTGTAACTCCACACAGTAATGCAAGGCTTTCTCCCTGGTGTGGAGAAAGCCTCTTGAGAGGGGGGGGGGGGGGGCTCATGGTGTATTGTCTCCTTGTGGTTCCAGGAGTCTGCAGCCACTGATCTTATTATATTTTGAGGGGCACCCTCTATGGGAGTATACCAGTTTTTATAGGGTAGTGTATGGTTTACTTCTACTATGCATTTAGTGAGCTCCGGTGGGTTGGGCCTCATCCATAACTTGGCTATGGTTTTTTTTCACTGAGAAAAGGGTTTAGTGTATTTATACATTTCTGGATCTGAGAAAATACCCAGAAGGCATGTCTTGGGGTGTAGTGTTAGGGGGAGCCCATGGTGTCATGTAGGAACTGTACCACCTGTCTCTTACGCCGCCGTATCTTAGGCTGCATATTTACGCTGGCCGCTAGGTGGCGCTTCCGTAGATTTCCGCGATTTCCGATTCAGAAACGTACGTCCGCCCGGCGCATTTTTTGACGTAGTTTGCGTAAGGCTTTTTCCGGCGTAAAGTTAACCCTCATAAAGCAGGGGTAAGTCATGTTAGGTATGGACGTCGGAAACGTACGAACAGCGTCGTATTTTACGTTGTTTGCGTAAGTCGTTCGCGAATAGGGCTGTACGTAAGTTACGTTCACGTTGAAAGCATTGACAGTTTGCGGCGTAATTTGGAGCATGCGCACTTGGAAACGTTCACGGACGGCGCATGCGCCGTTTGTAAGAAACGTCAATTACGTGGGGTCACAAGTAATTTAAATAAAACACGCCCACATCATCCACATTTGAATTAGGCAGGCTTACGCCGACACATTTACACTACGCCGCCGTAACTTAGGGCGCAAGTTCTTTCTGAATATGGAACTTGCGCCCTAAGCTACGGCGGCGTAGTGTATCTGAGATACGCTACGCCCGCTGATAGATACGATAATGTATCTAAATCCGGGCCAGAAAGTCCAACATTGAATAGTTGTTGTTCAGAAATGAGGCACAATAATTAGGCAAACACGTGAAACATCAGGGATGATGTGTCCTCTACCAGAAATATGGGGTGTGCACTCTTACCGGAAGTGGTGGACTCGAATGTCGGTGACACAGAGTCAATAGAGTAAAGAAAACCAGGATCCGTAGACTTCCAAGGCATTCATAGAAACCCAGGCAACTTTAGGGACAGCTTCGGAGAGTCTTGCAGGTAACCGTGAGGTTGGAACACCGAATTTGGGTAGCCAGATGTAAAGGCCAAATAAAATCTCATCGAAAAAGATATAAAGAGAGAAAAAGCCTCCACATGGTATAGATCAAAAAGGATAGGTTTTATTGAATAAAAACCAACATACATCCGTAATGGTAAAATTTGTGATCACAAAAGGTAAAAAGCAATGTGGGGGCTTGTCATATTGCTCCCCACTTTGCTTTTTACCTTTTGTGATCACATTGACTCATTGTCACAGACATTCGAGTCCACCACTTCTGGTAAGCGTGCACACCCCATATTTCTGGTAGAAGACACATCATCCCTGATGTTTCACGTGTTTGCCCAATTATTGTGCCACACTTCTGAACAACAATTATTCAATGTTGGACTTCATGGGCCGGATTCAGATACCTGAACGTATCTGTCCGGCCGGCGTAACGTATCGGAAAGAACTTGCGCCCTTAGTTACGGCGGCATAACGTATGTGTTGCGGTGTAAGGCCGCGTAATTCAAATGGGGATGTGTATTATTTAAATTTGTCTTGACCCCGTGTTTTTTTTTGAACGGCGCATGCGCCGTCCGTAAAATATCCCAGTGTGCATTGCTCTAACTGACGTTGCAAGGACGTCATTGGTTTCGACGTGAACGTAAATCCCGTCCAGCCGTATTCGCAAACGACTTACGCAAACGACGTAAAATTTCAAAACTCGGCGCGGGAACGACGGCCATACTTAACATTAGCTACGCCTCATATAGCAGGGGTAACTATACGCCGGAAAAAGCCGAACGCAAACTACGTAAAAAAAAGCGGTCGTTCATTTCTGAATCGGCGTAAATACTCATTTGCATATTCCTTGCGTAAAAATACAGAATCGCCACCTAGCGGCCAGCCTGAAATTGCAGCCTAAGATCCGACGGTGTAAGACACTTACACCTGTCGGATCTTAGAGATATCTCTGAATCAGTCGCATAGATACCACCGGCCGAACGCAGAGATACGACGGCGTATCAGGAGATACGCCGTCGTATCTCTTTCTGAATCCGGCCCCATGTGTTTACTACACACATTTTTTACTTACGGGACATTTCGCAAATATGTTTCTATTTATTCATATGTGTTTTTTTACATTTGAGATTCACTTTTATGTGCATGGAAACATTTGGTATATTGATTATAGTTTTTTTCCTTTTTCAAGCACTACATTTTTTACTTAACTTGTTCACTAATCTTTGTCACATTTTTATGTAGCAGCTGTTCACTTTTCACTATTGGGTTAATATCCATTCATTACACTTTTTTAATGCATAGGCTGATGTGGATGATTGAGGAAGTGTGAGCATGTTATAAAAGTGAAAGATCAGTTTTGTAAGGTCAGTGCTTTTGATTACTCTCATTAAAGGGTTGTTGTCCAGGGAGGAGTTGTCTGAAGGGAATTGTGTTTGAAAGGCGTGGCGAATTTGTAGGTACCTGAAAAACATTTGGTTCGGTAGCATAAACTCGGATTTCATGGGGGCGGTCCTACTGGCTATATCCCCTCAGCCTGCACCAAGCAGTTCAGTTTTTTTCTGCCTAGTTAAGGAGAAGACATGGCTCCCTTCGGGCCCATAGGCCTGGAGGCTTTATTTCAAATCTACTTTGGATTTTTGGTTTTATTTTTTAATTCATTTTTTCCTGTTATCTTCGATCAACTGCCGACTGGGCAACAGGCTGGATCCCAGATCCTTGTAGTCCCCCCAGTTTCGGCCATCGAGCGTGTGCCAACCATAGTTACGCACTGGGTCGTCCACGACATACCCGTCGATCTATGGGTGGCCGGTGAGCTAAACGCTCCAGGGCACGCATATGACCAGTCTATAGGGCCGAGTCGCAGCAGCCGGGCCGACAGTCACCTCCGTTACCATGCGGGAGATGGTCTGTCTAGAATGATTCCAGCACAACCCTTAGGAAGGGTAAGTAGTAATCCCCTGCTTCGGCAGGAAGACAGAGCTGGGCATCCCTGGAGAGGTGAGTAAAGGGCCTTATCCCCCTTATCCCACTTCTCCCCTCCTCCTTAGACTCTTTGAGATAGCTGCTGAGCAGGGGTTCCTCTGAGGAGATTCACTTGGGGAACCATAAGTTACTAAATCAGTGTATAAAGCTGCATAAGAAATTCTGCTTACCTGTGTGTCCTGCTCCATGCTGTCGGTGGCCATGTTTGTTGTGTCCATGCTGTATTTCTTTACTTGCACTGGCGGCCATGTTCTTGTAGCCACATCTGTATTGGCCTCTAGCGACGCTCGCCGGCCATTTTCCTGGAGATTTCTGCTGATGTGTACTGACTGCTGCATTACTCTGCTGCACTGTGGTTTTCTGCCCTGTTGGCCTCTAGTGTCAGATCGGCGGCCATTTTACCATGGATCAGACCATTTAAAAACGTCAGATGAACAGATACACGCTGCTAACTGAGCAGTCTGAAAGATTGACAATAGCAGCCCCACAAACAGCCTTCGATCCCAGCTTTGGAGAGCACAGAGACAGACACACTCTGCAGGAAGCAGCTCTGCTAGCTAAACCATCTACTACGGTTCCTGGGTGGTGAGTCCTCTGGGGGGAAACCCCTCGTCTCTGCTGCAGCCAGGAGTGGTGGGTTACTTTTTTGGGAGTCCCAGTGTCAGGTGTGTGGACAGCATGGCGTCAGAAGCAGACGCTTTTTCCCCTGAGACACCTGAGCTGGCAATTGATGCCCCTGCACCATAATGTATCGGTGGACGCTATGTCGGCAATCCAAGTTGCCTTTGTGGCCAAGGTGGAAGCAGCGCGTGGCAGAATGGGGGCTAGAAAGCGCCCCCTCCCCGCCATCTTCTGGGGACAACTCAGATGCGGAGCCGGGTCCAGCTAGCGCTCATGACCCTGGCTCTGAGGTATCTGAGGATGCGGACCAAGATCGCCCAGACAGTGAGGACAACTTCAGACCCAGGTCAGCAGGCGATTGGACTCTAGTAAGTGACCTTATCGCCGCAGTGCGAGATACACAAAAAATAGAGGGGTCTGCAGAAGCAGCAGACGCGCCGGTCCCTTTTGGGTTCCGTAAGGCAACCCACACTGCTAAAGTTTTTCCTTGTGTGTCTTATTTAGACAACATTTTATACAAGGAGTGGGATAAACCACAGAAGTTTTTTTCAGTCCCTAAAAATTTGGCGGTGCGCTACCCTCTTGAAGAGAGTTTCTTGAAAAAATGGACCTCGCCCCCAAATGTGGACCCTCCTGTGTCCAGATTAAACAAGCTAACCACCATACCGGTGGAGGGGGCTCCCGCCTTCAAAGACCCTGCAGACAAGAAGGCTGTACACGGTAGTGGGTTCGGCGGTACGCCCAACCATAGTTGGGGCCCTGGTGTCTCAGTCACTCACGGAATGGGCAAAGATGCTGCTCAATGGGTTACAAGCACGTCAGGCTTCCTCGAACAAGGTAGCCCTAGCTGACCAACTAGTACAAGGCCTAAAATTAGTGTCCAGTCTTGGACACTATTCCCCTGCTGGCCAGGGCTTCAAGTCATGGCGGTGGTGTTACGCCGTCTACTTTAGTTTAAGATTTGGTCCGTCGACCAATCTTCCAAGAAAGCCCTGATGGACTTGCCCTTTAAGGGCAACAGACTTTTTGGAGCTTCCCTGGATGACATAATTAAAGATGCTACAGGAGGTAAGAGCACACTCCAAAAAGGGGAAAGAAGCCACGCCATAGGCAAGGGCCCTTCTTAACCGCACACAAGCGATTTTTTCGTCCGCCCAGTGCGGCAGGTAAAAAACCTCAGGCCGATAAAGCGCCTGCTCAGGGACAGAGACGTCCCTGGTTCCGCAAACGCAACAAACCTGCAGACAAAGCTATGTCCGCATGAAGGTTTGCCCCACCCATCTCTCGGGTGGGGGGACGTGTTCGCGAATTCGCGACCCGGTGGACATCTCAGGTCCCCGACCGGTAGTGTCTTCAGGGTACAAGATAGAATTCCTATCTTGCCCACCAAACCGATTTTTTCCCTCCAACCTCCAGCTACAACCGACTCGTCGGGAAGCCCTATTTGGGGCAGTTCAAGACCTGCTAAAACACGGGGTGGTTATAACTGTCCCAGTTTCTGGAACGGTTTCAGGGGTTTTACTCTAATCGGTTCATAGTACAAAAGAAGGAGGGCGTTCGCCCAATTCTGGACCTTAGGGCCCTCAATCGCTTCGTGAAGGTACAAAGATTCCGGATGGAATCGGTTCGCTCTGTCGTCACTGCCGGGGGACTTTCTGGCATTCTTGGACATCAGGGATGCCTATTTACATGTCCCCATATGCACAAAGCATCAGAGATATCTGCGTTTTGTGGCCGGGGAAGACCACTATCAATTTGTGGCTCTCCCCTTTGGCCGGGAATCGGCACCAAGGGTGTTCACCAAGGTGCTTGCCCCAATTCTCGCCCTACCAGTGGCGACTGGTGAAGTTTTAGGATGGGGGGGCGCCAGACCCCGCCCTTCCTTTTTGACCCCTCCCACTTGGTGTAAATGGGCGTGGTTTAATCAAAATAGTGGTCGTAGCTCTAAGGTGGTGTGGTTAGCATCTGAGATGAACGAGGGTTGGAGGGAGAGAGAGGGACAGCAGGCCCAGATTCTACACAACAATATAAATGTGTATTCTAGAAAGTTTAACAATCAGCAGATAAAGATACTTCAATCATCACGGCACCATGGTTGTTATGGTGTCAGGATGATTGAAGCGCATTATTTCTATTATTACATTGCAATATAAAATGAAACCATTCAACTCACCATAATGCAGAATCAGTGGGAGCCCAGAGCGTGTCGCCTGCCACCAGATGCCATCAGGTGTCCCCAGCGGAGTCCCTCCTTACTTCACGTGTCCCCAGCGGAGTCCCTCCTTACATGCAGCCCTGTGTCACATTAAATGCAGCCTCTCTCCCTATCACTTGCAGCCAGCGCCTGTCCCCATCAATTGCAGCCTCTGCCCCTATCAATTGCATCAACTGCCCCATCAATTGCAGCCTCTGCCCCCATCAATTGCATCGACTGCCCCATCAATTGCATCGACTGCCCAATCAATTACAGCGACTGTCCCATCAATTACAGCAACTGTCCCATCAATTACAGCGACTGCCCCATCAATTGCATCAACTGCCCCATCAATTGCAGCCTCTGCCCCTATCAATTGCAGCGACTGCCCCATCAATTGCAGCGACTGCCCCATCAATTGCATCGACTGCCCCATCAATTACAGCGACTGTCCCATCAATAACAGCGACTGTCCCATCAATTGTATCAACTGCCCCATCAATTGCAGCCTCTGCCCCTATCAATTGCAGCGACTGCCCCATCAATTGCAGCGACTGCCCCATCAATTGCATCGACTGTCCCATCAATTGCATCGACTGTCCCATCAATTACAGCGACTGCCCCATCAATTGCATCAACTGTCCCATCAATTGCAGCCTCTGCTCCTATCAATTGCAGCGACTGCCCCATCAATTGCATCAACTGCCCCATCAATTGCATCAACTGTCCTATTAATTACAGCGACTGTCCCATCAATTGCAGCGACTGCCCCATCAATAGCAGCGACTGCCCCATCAATTGCAGCAACTGCCCCACTAATTACAGCGACTGCCCCATCAATTGCATCAACTGCCCCATTTTTTTTTTTAAGATGATATTACAGCGACTGTCCCATCAATTGCAGCGACTGCCCCATCAATTGCATCAACTATCCTATTAATTACAGCGACTGTCCCATCAATTACAGCAACTGCCCCATCAATTACAGCGACTGCCCCATCAATTACAGCGACTGCCCCATCAATTACAGCGACTGTCCTATTAATTACAGCGACTGTCCCATCATTTGCAGCGACTGTCCCATCAATTGCATCAACTGCCCCATCAATTACAGCGACTGTCCTATTAATTACAGCGACTGTCCCATCAATTGCATCGACTGTCCCATCATTTGCATCAACTGTCCCATCAATTGCATCGACTGCCCCATCAATTACAGCGACTGCCCCATCTTTTGCAGCGACTGCCCCATCAATTACAGCGACTGCCCCATCAATTACAGCGACTGCCCCATCAATTGCAGCGACTGCCCCATCAATTACAGCAAATGTCCCATCAATTACAGCGACTGCCCCATCAATTACAGCAACTGTCCCATCAATAGCAGCGACTGTCCTATTAATCACAGTAACTGCCCCATCAATTGCAGAGACTGCCCCATCAATAGCAGCGACTGCCCCATCAATTGCAGCAACTGCCCCATTAATTACAGCGACTGCCCCATTAATTACAGCGACTGCCCCATCAATTGCATCAACTGCCCCATTTTTTTTTAAGATGATAAGGGGGGTGGCACCGAAATTCCCCCCAAAAATGACATTTTTTTAAAATATGTTAATAGGTGGGGGGGATATTGCCACCGAAAATCGCCCTGAAAATGACATTCTTTTTCATGATGATGATAAGCGGGGGGGGGGGGGCTGCGGGTGCCGCCGAAATTCGCACTAAAAAATGACATTCTTGTTCATGATGATAAGCGGGGGGGTGCCGCCGACGACCTCGCCCTTGACAGGAAAATTCAACAGAGGGGCAGCAGCAGCAGCACTTGCTATTTTGGTGGAGCCATGGCTGTGGAGGAATCTGCTCCTCATACTTCCTGTCTTCTCTCTCTCAGGGGTGATGAGAGAGAGACAACAGGAAGTGACATCATGGCCTTAGATGTCAATCAATCTGCCCGGCCGTAGTAATAGACACTACGAGTGCCGGGCAGACACTGTGGCTACCCGGTAAGCGCCACAAGGCGGTTCTAAAGCCCGCGTCTGCAATCTTGTGATTGCATGGACGTGGCGCTTCCCATAACGCACGTGGCCGGCGCCACATAGTGCATTTGGTAAAAAACCTCAGGCCGATAAAGCGCCTGCTCAGGGACAGAGCCGCCACTGCGCCCTACTAAAACAACGTGGCATCGCTATCGTGGGCTACTTGGACAACCTGCTTCTGAGGGCTGCTTCAGCCTCAGAATTAGAGGTGAGCTTGTCTATAACCTGTCAACCCTCCGACACTTTGGTTGGGTACTGAACATTCAGAAGTCTGTAATGGTGCCGACTCAACGCCTAGTATTTCTGGGGTTGATTCTGGACTCCTCAGAGGCAAAGGTTTTCTTCCCTGTGGAAAAGTTGCAGACCCTTCGGGCTGCGGTGCGGCAGTTGACATCCCAGAAATGGTTGCCACTCCGCTTTAGCATGCGAGTCCTGGGCCTCATGGTGGCCTCCTTCGAGGCGGTACCATATGCGCACTCACACACGCGTGCTACAGAAGGAAATTCTGTCCAGATGGGACAAGCACCCATCATCCCTGGATTATCAAATCCGAGTGAGCCACTTGTCCAGGACCTCCCTTGTTTGGTGGCTGACCTCACCGACACTTCTGTCCAGGAAGTCGTTCCTTCCCTTTCAATGGATAGTCATCACGATGGACGCCAGCCTTACTGGTTGGGGGGGGAGTCTATGGGGGTTCAGTCGACCCAGGGTCGCTGGTCTCCAGAGGATTCCCACTTGCCGATCAATGTCCTGGAACTTCGGGCGATCAGGCTGTGGCTCTCCACAAGGTCTCAGAGGCTACAGGGGCGTCCAGTCAGGATCCAGTCGGACAACGGCACTGCTGTGGCATATGTCAACCATCGAGGAACAAAAAGCTCGGCTGCAGCATCAGAGGTCGCTCACTCCCTAAGGTGGGCAGAAAGGAGCGTACCGGCCCTGCCAGCTGTATACATTCCAGGCGTGGAAAACTGGCAGGCGGACTACCTGAGTCGCCAGATGCTGGACCAAGGAGAATGGTCTCTGCACCCAGATGCATTTCAGCTCCTTTGCCCAAGATGGGGCACGCCAGATGTAGATCTCCTGGCGTCTCGACTCGGAAGTTATTGAGGTTTGTGTCCAGGTCAAGAGACCCATGGGCAGACGCGACAGATGCGTTAGTGGCACTATGGAGTCAGTACTGGCTAACCTATGCCTTCCCTCCTCTAAAGCTCCTTCCTCATCTGTTTCGCAGAGAGGGGGATTCCAATGATCCTAATTGCTCCGGATTGGCCTTGGCGTCCTTGGTACGCCGACCTAGTGCATCTAGTAGCAGACGTCCCTTGCCGTCTACTGCTAGGAAAGGACCTGCTGTCTCAAGGTCCCATATGCCATCCTGTTTTACAGTCACTGGCTTAACGGCAGGGCTATTGAGAGACAGATGCTAAGAGACCGGGGCCTGTCACACTCTGTGATCTCTACCATGAGGGGTGCTCGGAAATCGTCCTCCAGGAAGATTTACCACCTACATATCCATTTGTGAGGAAATGAGGCGACATCCACATTCTTATTTGGTTCCCAGAGTCCTGCTGTTCTTACAGCGTGGGGAGGACCAAAAATTAGCTTTACGTACAATCAGGGCGCAGATATGGGCCCTGCTGTCTATTTTTTCCAACGACCCCTGGCGGCTCACTCTCTAGTGAGAACGTTTGTACAGGGGGTTGCGGCCCCTCTGGTCCGTCCTCCACTACCTCCGAGGGGATTTGAATAGCAGACGTCCCTTGGCGTCTACCGCTACAAGAGTACCTTCTGTGGCAAGGTCCCATACGTCCAGTAGTCACAGTGCTGTCATAGATTCCTCATCCAGTCTGCCTCTATTGTCACAAAAACGGGTTACCAAACCTATCTCATCGGAGACTAAGATCAAAATCCAATACCAACGGCGTCTTTTTTGGTGAAAAAGTCTGACTAAAAGATTATATAATATGACCCCATAAGTTTGAAATACAGGTATATATATATATATATATACATACATACATACATACATACATACACACACACACACACACACACACACACACCATTACATGAATTTAAAATACTGCTTACCGTTGGTAATAGGTTGCATCAAACAAAAAGAAGGGACCTAGTAAGTCTAGTTATTCCCCAGTGAAAGAGGAAGTCAGCAACACGCAGACCTGTATGGGACTCCTCAGCTGACACGCTGAGGAGAGGGAATGACACCATCCAGTCTCCCTGGCGTCCTTTTATACCCCTCCAGTTCCCTGATTGGCCAATGTCCATCATGTGACTGCATCAGCTGGACGATGCGTCAAGTTCATCTGTCATGAAGCGGCCTTAACGGCATGACCTCTAGGTGCTTCAGAAGCCACCGTTTGAGAACATTAGGGAAGTTCCCTTGTTGACACTTTCTCAGAAAGTGGTCCTTTTGGTGGCTATGTCAGTTAAGACGGGTTCTGAGCTGGCAGCCTTGTCAAGAAAGGCTCCCTATCTGATCTTCCACAAGGATAAGGTCCGCAGCCTTCTTTTCTTCCCAAGGTCATTTCGACCTTCCATCTCAAGGAAGACATTGTACTGCCATCCTTGTGTTTTCATCGTCGAATCCTAGGGAGACGACGTGGCATTCCTTGGACGTTGTCCGAGCTCCGAGAATATACTTGTCTGTTACTGCTCCGTTCCGGAGTTCAGACTCACTGTTCATTATAGTGGCTGGTCCCAAGAAGGGCCCAGCGGGCTTATCGGCTGCCATTTTGAGGTGGATCCGACAGATCCTGATCAGGCTTACGCCATAAAGGGTCGGGCGCCTCCTTGTCACGATGCATTCGACCAGGGCAATGGTGCCTCTTGGACTTTCTGACATCAAGCTTCTGTTTCCCAGGTGTGTAAGGGAGCGACCTGGTCGCCCGGTCACACTTTCACTGAACTTTACAAGTTGATGTGAGTGCATCTTCGGATGCTTCTTCGGCCGCAAAGTTTTGCAGGCGGATGTTTAGTTACAAATCCTCTGTTGAGGAGCTGTTTTGTTTTGGGGTGAAGTTTAATTTTATGCTGTTCCCACCCCTCATTTTGACACTACTTTGGGACGTCCCACTTTGTCAAGATTAAGACTGTGTCCGTCCATAAACGAAAGACAAAATAGGATTTTATACTCGCCGTAAAATCCTTTCATGAGTTCATGGACGGACACAGCACCCTCTTTTTTAAGTTTGTACTGCTTGCTACGAACTGAACTGCTTGGTGCAGGCTGAGGGGATATATCCAGTAGGACCGCCCCCTGGGCGGGGCTCTTCAGCTTTGAAGTTAACACTTTCTGTCTAGTCACTCCTAAAGGAAGGCTAATACCCACTTTGTCAAGATGAAGGCCGTGTCCGTCCATGAACTCAGAGAAAAGGATTTTACGATGAGTATAAAATCCTATTTTTTTTTTCTTAAAATGGTACATTTTCTCAATTTAAACATTTGATATGTTTTCCATCATAAATAAAATATGGGTTTATGAGATTTGCAATGCATCGCATTCTGTTTTTATGTAGATTTTACAGTGTCTCAACCTTTTGGGATTTGGGGCTGTACTTCATAGCTCAAGCCAGACAAAATGCAGCACTGTAGTAATTACGATTATAAAAACTGTTATGCTGACCCTCTAAATTCAACACATTTAAAGTCAAACTTCTTTCTTTGTATACTTGTTCTAGTTTAAGGACTCAGAGTACAAAGTGTATCTAAACCTAAAAGCAAAAATGTAATATATTGCAGCTTACCAATTCCTAAATATGGTGGGCTGTACTATCGTTTTTTTTTTCTTTATTTCCACCTGTATCCAGCCAATTAGTTTATTTTTTAACGTTCTTTAAAGTGGATGTAAACTCCATTCATGAACTCTGACCTGGGCACATATCTGTTCATTTAGAATGGCAACCGCATGCACCTTTAGAATGTAGGTGCTGTTTGCTGCAAAAGAAGAAGAAAAAAAAAAAGCAGCCCAACCCTTTTTTTTAATCTTGTTAACTAATATTTTATTCATACAGTATAGGACACGGGTAAAGTATTCATAGACCCTGGGTTGTAGGCTCGTACCTTCAGGTGATCGGACACTGGCAAAGTTTTTGAGGACAAGTCCCCTGGGCGCCGACACTATAACCTTACCCCGCTCCAAAAAAAGTTCTGAATCTTCTTTGGGGCGATTGCTGTATGCAGGGCAGCCCATTCAGATGGATGGACTGCCCTATGCGTAATGACTGAAAATGCCTCCCCACTCGCATGACCTCCAACCTTTCCAGGAAGTAAGGCATTACTAATGTATACATTTGGGCACACTGATGAGGACAAGTGAAGTGTCTGTAGATTTAATGGCAAGCTTTGATATTTTTCAAAAAAAGCACATTAATGCTATATTGGTACATGGGGGGGGGGGGGGGGCCTGGAATAAAAAAAAAAAGAAAAAAAAATAGAGTTACGTACCGGTAACGTCTTTTCCAGTAGTCTTTCAGGACAGCCCACAATTGAGAGATACTCCTCCTCTTCCTCTAGGAAACACTGCGCCAGCCCATAAATTTCTCACTCCCCCTGCCAGACCTCAGTATTTATACGAGCACCTCCGGTCAGCTGGGGAGACACAAGAACATGTTAATAACATACAATTACATATCAACATCATGTCCTGGTCTTGAAATCAGACTTCCTCTATTCGGGTGGGTACCCAGGGCTGTCCTGAAAGACTACTGGAAAAGACGTTACCGGTACGTAACTCTATTTTTCCCCTCCCGTCTTTCAGGACAGCCCACAATTGAGAGGATAACCGAGAACTTACCAACTAGGGTGGGACTATGGCTTGCAAAACCTTTCGTCCAAAGGCTTGCTCACCTGCCGAAACCAGGTCCACCCTCGAAACCTGCCCTTTAAGGGTGCTAACCCAGCGCTCGAGTGGAGTGTGCTTTAATTCCTGTAGGGATATCCCTACCAGCCAAAGTGTATGCTTGCTCAATGCTTAGTCTTAGCCACCTGGCAATAGTGCGCCTGGATGCTTTGCATCCCTTCCTGGTTCCAGAAAATAAAACAAATAGTGAGTCTGACCGTCTAAACGGTTTAGTCACCTCTAAATAATGTAGGATACTTCTCCTAACATCTAACGTACTGAAACGTCGTTCCCTTTCCCCCGAAGGGTTGGAACAAAAAGAGGGTAAAACTATATCTTGACTCCTGTGAAACTTTGAAGTCACTTTAGGAAGAAAGGCTGGATCGGTCTTGAAAACGACCCGATCCGGGAAAATAACACAAAAAGGGGGTCTGATCGATAGAGCTTCTAGCTCGCTGACCCTCCTAGCAGTGGTCACTGCAACCAAAAAAGCTGTTTTTAAGGTTAAATCCCTTAGAGAACAATTATCTAAGGGCTCAAAGGGAGTACCCGTTAGGGTACGCAATACCAGAGACAGGTCCCAACTGGGGAAGGGTGGCCCTCGAGCTGGTCTCTGTCTGGATAGTGCTTTAAAGAACCTGACTATCCAGGGACTGGTGGCCAGAGGTTTTTCTAAATACACCGTAAGTGCCGAAAGACCCTTATCTGCCCCACACTGAAGAAATTCTAAGACAGCCGTGGGGCTCTGTACAGAACAGGGCCAATTTACACACCATTCGTTGAAACGAAGCCAAACCTTCTTGTAAATTTTGCGGGTCTCCTTTTTTCTACTATTAAGGAGGGTGGCAATTAAACCTTCGGAAAATCCCTTGGATCTTAGTATGGCTTCCTCAGTAGCCACGCTGCTAGCCTCCACCTGTGGACTTGTGGACATAGGACTGGGCCCTGTGATAGAAGATCCTCCCGCTGAGGTAGAAATAAGGGTGGTTCTGCCGCTAATTGTTTGAGGACTGAGAACCAAGCCCTCTTGGGCCAGTAAGGAGCTACCAGGACTAGAGAGGTGTGCTCTAATTGGAATTTTCTCAGTACTGCTGGAAGAAGTACCGGAGGTGGGAATGCATAGCATCTTCCGAACTTCCAGCTTTGGGACAGGGCATCCACTCCCCTTGCTCCTTCTCCCTTGTTCAGGGAGAAGAAACAGGGGGCCTTCGCATTTTCTCTTGAGGCGAAGAGGTCCACCTCCAGAGTTCCCCATCTCTTGTTCAGGAGCTGAAAGACCTCCTGGTTGAGGGTCCACTCGCCCTCCCTCAGCTGCCTCCGACTGAGGAAGTCTGCGGTTACGTTTCTTTCTCCCCTCAGAAAGACCGCCGAAAGGGAGAGGGTGTGGATCTCGGCCCAGCCCAGAATCTCTGCTGTCAGGACCGACAAACTTTCGCTTCTCGTGCCGCCCTGCTTGTTTAAATAGGCTACGGCCGATGAATTGTCCGATCTCACCTGAATGTGGTGCCCCTGGAGTTCCTCCTGAAAGAACCTGAGGGCTAGGCCCACTGCCCTCAGCTCCTTCCAATTGGAAGATCTTTTTAGATCTTGGAGACCCCAGGTACCCTGCGCTGGAAGGGACCCCAGGTGCGCTCCCCAGCCCTTGCCGCTTGCGTCTGTGGTTACCACCCGAGACACCGGGATAATCCACAGACGTCCTTGGGTAATGTTGGTGGCCTTTCTCCACCACCAGAGGGATCTCTTTACCTGAAGGGGTACTAGAATCAAGGAGTCTAGGGTTTCTAGGCTGTGATCCCAGACCCTTAGTAGGAAGGCCTGCAGTGGGCGAAAGTGAATCCCTGCTCACTGTACGGCTGGGAGGGCAGATGTCAGCAGACCTAGCGTTGACATCAGGGACCTTAGTGACACCTGTTGATTGTTTTGGAGGGAAGCTACTGCTCTGTCCAACTTCTTGACTTTCTCTACCGGGAGGAACACTCTTGAGAGAGTAGAATCCAGCAGGTACCCTAGGTAAGTGATCTGTTGGGATGGAATTAAACTGGACTTGTCTAGGTTCAGTAACCACCCTAGGTCCGTTAGAACCTTCTTGGTCACTTCCAGGTCCCTGGATAGCTGCTCTGGCGAGGCTGCGAAAAGTAGCAGGTCGTCCAGATAGGCTATGATGGATATTCCCTGAAGTCGCAGAAACGCTAAGGGTTCTGCCAGGATTTTGGTAAAAATCCGGGGCGAGGAGGATAGCCCGAATGGCAGAGCCTGGAACTGGAGGTGTACAATCGTTCCCTCTAGGTCCACGGCCAATCGCAGATAACTCTGAGAATTCTCTGCGATCGGGACGTGTAAGTATGCGTCTCTGAGGTCCAGAGATACCATGAAACAATTGAGGGGAAGGAGGGCTCTGACTGTATAAATTGATTCCATACGGAATTTCCTGTATGAAATGGATCTGTTCAGAGGTTTTAGGTTTAGGATTAACCTGTATTTTCCCGAGGGCTTCTTTACCACAAAGATGTGTGAATAAAATCCCCTTCCTTCCTCTGCCCTTGGAACTCTGAGGATGACACTCTGATCCTCTAGCTCCCTTAGAGCTCCCAACAAGGCTTCGGATTTCTCCTTGTCCCTGGGTAGATGGGTGACTAGGTATCTCTGGGGGGGAGGTGATGAAAATTCCAGTCGGTATCCCCCTCTTATGACCGCCAGGACAAACTGGTTTGGGGAGATTGATTCCCATTGTGGGAGAAAAGTCCCCAGTCTTCCTCCCACCCTGACTAACAAGTCATGGGTTTTTAGGGGGCTGGACAGGAGGGTGAAAAATCGCTCCACCTCTGCCTCTGCCCCTGGGGGTCCAAACCCTCTTTTGGCCTGCTGGTTTGGCCCCTTTTTGCTTATGCGGACGAAACCCCCTTCCTGCCTGTACTGTGACTCTCTTTTTAGGAGGAAAGGCTTTCTTTTTGTCCGCCGTGCGGTCTAGTACTGCTTCAAGGCCTGGGCCAAAAAGCAGGTCCCCTGTGAAGGGAATACCACATAACTTGGATTTAGAGGCGCTGTCGCCAGTCCAAGTCTTGAGCCAGAGGGCCCTTCTGGCCGAGTTAGCCAGAACCGCCGATCTGGCCGACATGCGGACTGACTCCGCTGAGGCATCCGCTATATAAGCGACTCCTTGCAGGATAGTAGGGAAGGAGGCTAAAATAGTTTCCTTATCCGTACCAGCTTCAATGTGCTCCTGAATTTTAGAGAGCCAATGCTCCAGATTGCGAGCCATTACCGTGACGGCAAGTTCTCCCAACATTTCTTTAATAGGGAATCCATTCTTTTGTCCATAACATCGGACAAAACCCCCATGTCCTCGAACGCTAAATCCGTGTTCCTGGACACTTGGGAGAAGGCGGCGTCTAATTTGGGGCTTTTGTTCCAAACCGATAAAGGATCCTCTGAGAAAGGGAATCTCCTCTTTAGGGATCTGGAAAAAAAGGGTTTCCTTTCAGGATCCTGCCACTCCTTCTTAATGGTCTCAACCAGTATATCATGTACTGGGAAGACCTTTTTCTCTTGCTCCTCCAGACCCCTGTACATTCGATCATGGAGGGTAAGAGGTTTCTTGTCGGTTTGGATACCAAGGGTTGTGTAAACTGCCCCTAAGAGGTCCTCTACCTCATCCAGTGACAATTTGTACCTAGAGGGCTTCCTGGACTCCCCGTCCTGGTCCTCTCCCTCTGACCCCTCTTGAGAATCAGAGGTGGCACTATCTGGAGGAACCTGTTCCTCTTGGGAAGGGCCTGCGGAAACATCTGCCATAGCTGCTGCAATGGGTATGACAGGAGCAGGACCCTGAGCCTGTGGCTGGGTTGTAACCAGGGTAGGGACAGCCAAAGGCTGTAATCTCTCAAACAGAGATTTGAATGAGGAGAACGTGGATGACAGTTCTTTAACAGAGGCTGCAAGTCCTGACTCCTGTTCTAATTCATTTTCCCTGACCAGGGATTGAATGCAATCCCTACATAGGACCTTAGTCCATGTTTCTGGAAGGACATCCCTACAGGAGGCACACTTCCTCTTTGAGCTATGCCTTCCACTACCCGTTTTTTCAATGGCTTTCTGAAACACAGAAAGGGCAGAAAACAACAGTTATAAAAATAAAAAATGTAAACATTTTTTTTAAAAAATTTAGTTACAACCCTGGGAGTGCACCTAGCCCCCTATAAACCCTGGGACTAAGGACTCCCCCTCCCCTGGCCACCCAGGGGGCTTGCCTCCCCATGCATTGAACCCTACATGGAGAGGCAAACCTAAGCTAGAGAGCGCCCCTCCCCAGGGTACTCTTACCTTAGGCTCGCTGGAGGTAGCGTCAGTTGTCAGGGCTGGCTCTGGAGATGCTGCCGACATGACTGCAGGTGGCTGCTTGCTGAGAGCTTTCTCCTCGCCTGTGCGAGATCCGACTCCCTCCAGCGACCGCCCGGACCTCCTATCAGCACCGCGACCCGGAAGTCGCGGTTCAAAGGGGAGACATCCGCTCTACGCCGGAAATGACGTCACCCGCCGTCCAGCCCGCTCGGTTCAAAAAAATTCTTTGCGGCCTGTAGTACAGGGCGAGCCTGGATGTCCCCCCCGCTGCGCCCCGCTGGACGAGATAGGGGTCCCCCGCAACCAGGAGCCGCGCTCGGCGTGGAAGGGGTGGCTAATGGTGGGCCTGCACCGCACCAGGATTCACCTGGAAGCCTCTGCTTCCTTAAGGTAAAATAGATGGCCTCAGTCCTCTGCCTGAATTGGCCTAGGTTCCCATGCACAGTGTCTCCCCACCGGAGGAAACACTAATACTGAGGTCTGGCAGGGGGAGTGAGAAATTTATGGGCTGGCGCAGGGTTTCCTAGAGGAAGAGGAGGAGTATCTCTCAATTGTGGGCTGTCCTGAAAGACGGGAGGGGAAAAAAGGTGAACTTATGCTTTAACTTTGAAAATTAACCAGCTGATGGTACTCAGAGTATGGTGCAAAATGTAGAGTGTGTCTGAAAGGAGTACACATTTATGGCAAAAGGGCAGAAATAAGTGTCTGAGTACCTCATAAAGGGCTCGAGGAGGAGGAGCGATAAAGTGTGAGACCAGTGGTGTGTGAGGAAGCACCTGGTCATCCAAAATGGTTGAATTATAGCACAAAGTCTGAGAACACTAAAGTGAATAGCCCCATTTTTACAGTAATGTCAGAGACACAAGGTGTCCTGATCTTGCCTGACCACAAAACTAAACTGCATATAAAGTCTAGGCTTTGCCTGTCACAGGATAACTCTGAATGGGGTCTGGGTTCCATAGCCATGGAGCTGTATAAGGACCCTGTGGCTGAACAAATGCTCATGCAGGTTCCAGTGTCCGAAGCAGTATTACAGGTCATACCCACGACGTGGGCTTAAAGTGGAGGTTCACCCAAAAAATAAATTTTTAACATTAGATTGAGGCTAATTTTACTATGCAGAATCGGGTGTTTTTTTTTTTAAAATGAATGCAGTACTTACCGTTTTAGAGATCGATGTTCTCCCGCCGCTTCCGGGTATGGGCTGCGGGACTGGGCATTCCTATTTGATTGACAGCCTTCCGACGGTCGCATACAGAGCGTCACGAGTTCCCGAAAGTAGCCGAACATCGGTGCGCAGCACCGTATAGAGCCGCACCGGCTTCTTTCGGCAACTGGTGACGCACTGTATGCGACCGTCAATCAAATAGGAACGCCCAGTCCCGAAGATCATACCCGGAAGCCACGGAGAACATCGATCTCTAAAACGGTAAGTACTGCATTCATTTAAAAAAAAAAACACCCGATTCTGCTTAGTAAAATTAGCCTCAATCTAATGTTAAAAAATGTTTTTCGGGTGAACTCCCGCTTTAAAGGTATATCTCCAAAGGTTTTACCAGGGTTGTGTCGATTTGGATACACTGCTTCTATGGAATTAGAAGGCAGTGAAGATGACTGAAGAGTTGAAGAATCAGAAGATGAAATAATAAAAAAAAAAAAAAAACTACTTGCGCCAACAGTGATTTCCGTGCAAAAAGGAGAAGAGGTCCTTTGACTTAGGACACCAGCAAATAGCTGGACGACTCACGGAGTGAGGTAGGATTATAGGGGAGCCGCCCAGGAGCATGTCCTCAAAAACCTTACTAGAGTCCAGTCACTTGAAGGTATAAGTCTATAAACCAAGTTCTGTGAGTACTTTGCCTGTGTCCTTTACTATAGATCAGGGATATGCAATTAGCGGACCTCCAGCTGTTGCAGAACTACAATTCCCATGAGGCATAGGAAGACTGACAGCCACAAGCATGACACCCAGAGGCAGAGGCATGATGGGATCTGTGGTTTTGCAACAGCTGGAGGTCCGCTAATTGCATATCCCTGCTATATATAGATATTCTATGCTCATGGTAAAAAGGACTGTTTTTTCCTGCTTGGGTTGGGATTTAAGCTTACGCAGACAACCAACCCTACAAAAAGGCAAATTCACCATAATCATAAAGCTCTCGATCGCAAGTAGCAATGACTTTCCGTTAGTAGCCAGTAACTGTGCTGTGAGTGTGCAGGGCATGCGCTCTTGGCACAGCTGTGTTCATATTCTGGTATGCAATTTCAAGTCCTGAGCTACTAGACAGGCCTCAGGGGTTACAAACCACCAGTTGCCCCACCACACCCCTACCCTGCCCCAAAACACACCCTCATAAATAATCTCATGAAATTACACTTAATTTATGAAGAATAAAGTTATAAAAATAGATATTAACTTTATCCATGCCCACCAATGCAGCCAGCCTGTGCAGAAGAGGAATTGCCAGCCTGAATGATAGTAGGTGAGATTGAAAAAAAAAAGAAATAAAAAAAAAAAAGACAAAACCATTCTGTGTGTGCGATTATATGTCAGTATTACCTTGTAAATCCCTGTAAGTTGTGGTCATTCAGGTGCTTATCTAATAGTTTTTTTTAAACTATCAATGCCCCCCTGCTGAGACCACCACCTTCTGAAGGGAATTCCACATCCTTGCTGCTCTTAGAGTAAAGAACCCTCTACATCAGGCGAGGGCAAACTCAGCCCTCCAGCTGTTTTGAAATTACAAGTCCCTTGAGACATTGCAAGACCCTGACAATCACAGGCATGACTCCTAGAGGCAGAGGCATGATGGGATTTACAGTTTCACCACAGCTGGAGGGCCGAGATTGCCAACCCCTGCTCTACATCATGGGTCTTCAAACCACGCCTTCCAGTTGTTCAGGAACTACAATTCCCTTCATGCCTAGTCATGTCTGTGAATGTCAGTGTGTTACAATGCCTCATGGGATGTGTAGTTCTACAACAGCTGGAGGGCCGTAGTTTGACGATCCCTGCTCTACATAGTTTAAGGTTAAACCTCTTTTCTTCTAATTTTAATGAGTGGCCACGTGTCTTATACTCCCTTCCGTGGAAAAGTTTATCCCTATTGTGGGGTCACCAGTCTGGTATTTGTAAATTGAAATCATATCCCCTTCTCAAGAATCTCTTCTCCAGAGGGAATAAGTTAAGTCCTCGCAGCCTTTCTTCATAACCAATATCCTCCAGACCCTTTATTAGCTTTGTTGCCCTTCTTTGTACTCGCTCCATTTTCAGTACATCTTTCCTGAAGACTAATGCCCAGAACTGGACAGCATACTCCAGGTGCGGCTGGACCAGAGTCTTTTAGAGCGGGAGAATTATCGCTTTATCCCTGGAGTTAATCCCATTTTGAATACATGCCAATATTCTGTTTGCTTTGTTAGCAGCAGCTTGACATTGCATGCCATTGCAGTGTCTATCTACTAGGACTCACAGGTCCTTTCCCATCCTAGATTCCCCCAGAGATTCTGCCCCCTAGTGTATAGATCACATTCATATTTTTGCCACCCAAATGCCTTATTTAAAATTTTTCTACAATAAACCTCATTTGCCATGTATTTGCCCACCCCATTAATTTGTTCAGATCTTCTTGCAAAGTTTCCACATCCTGCGGAGAAGTTATTACCCTGCTTGGCTTAGTATCTCCCACAACTACAGAGATCGAACCCCAGCCTCCAGGTGGTTTATGAAAAAATTAAATAGGATTGGTCCCAGCACAGGACCCTGTAGGACCCCACTACCCACCCCTGACCATTCCAAATATTCCCCATTTATCACCACCCTCTGAACTCACCCGTGTAGCCAGTTTTCAATCCATGCACTCACTCTATGGTCCATGCCAATGGACCTTACTTTGTACAGTAAACATTTATGGGGAACTGTGTTAAATGCTTTTGCAAAATCCAGATACACCAAGTCTTCAGACCTTCCTTTATCTAGATGACAGCTCACCTCCTCAAAGAAGGTTAATAGATTGGTTTGGCAAGAACAATTCATGAATCCATGCAAATTACTGCCCAATGATACCATTCTCATTACGGAAATCTTGTAAATAGTCCCTTATCCCCCCCAAGAGCGTTCATACTATTGATGTTAGGCTAACTGGCCCAAAATTCCCAGGGTTACATTTTGGGCCCTTTTTAAATGTTGGTGCTACATTGGCTTTTCGCCAATCCGCTGGTACCATACCAGTCAGTAAAAAATTAGGAACTATGGACTGGCAATTACTTCACAGAGTTCCCCAAGTACCCTCAGGTGCAAGCCATCCGGCCCTGGTGATTAATGTCAAGTTTCCCCAAGTCCCATTATGTCCTCTGTGATGTGTCACAAGGATAAACACTGCAATTTTGGTTGCTGAAGCCCCCCCGATTCCCTCATGATGACTGAGGAGAAGAATAAATTCAATACCTTTGCCATCTCCCATTACTTTGTACCCAGAAGTCCTCCTTCACTTTTTTATGGGGCCAATATGGTCAGTCCTCCCTTTTTTACCGTTTAAATACTTTTAAGACACATTTGCTCTCCTCCGCTATGTGTCTTTAGGGTTTCTAGCTTAGCCACCCAACTGCACCCTTACATTTCTTGTTGTATTCCTTATAAAGTCTGAATACTGATGATGATCCCTCAACCTCGTATTTTTGAAGGCCTTCTCTTTTGCTTTTATATTAATTTTTACATTGGAGTTAAGCCATCCGTGATTTTTTTTTTCGCTTTTAAATTTTGTTACCCAATGGGATGCACTGGCTAATGCCCTTAAAGCGAACCCATCTCTCCTCTGTGTTCTTTGTTCCAAAGATTTTATCCAAATTCATGCCTTCTAGCAAGGTTCGCAGATTAGGGAAGTTGGCCCTTTTGAAAATCAGTGTCTTTGTATTTCCCTTATGTTTCCCATTTGTGTGATTTATACTAATTGACCTGTGATCGCCGTTTCCTAAATTGCCCCGTATTTGCACATCCGTGATCAGGTCTGTATTGTTGGTAATAAGCAGATATAATAACACTATGTGGGTTATTTACGAAAGGCAAATCCACGTTGCACTACAAGTGCACTGAAAGTACACTTGAAAGTGCGATCACTGTAAATGTGAGGGGAAGCTCTGAAGTGAGTGGAAGCTTTGCTGTTTTTATCATCTAATCAAGTGCAAGTTAAAATGCTGTTTAATTTTCCTTGCATGTCCCCCTCAGATCTAAAGTGACTGCACTTCCAAGTGCACTTGTAGTGCAAAGTGGATTTGCATTTCATAATTAACCCCCTATTATTTCTAGTTGGTGCATCTACCATCTGACCCATGAAATTGTCCTGCAAGACATTAAGGAACTGGCGAGCCTTAGACGAATGCTTGCTTCCCTCCTCCCAGTCTATGTCTGGATAATAAAAATCCCCCATTATAACACTTCCCATCCTTGCTGCGAATCCAAATTGTCCATTCCCCCTCCTCCCTCAGGTTAGGGGGCCTATAGCATACACTCCCAGTATTATTTTCCCCTTAGCTTCATCCCTTTGGAGCTCTACCCATAAAGATTCCCCTTCCTACCTAGCTCTCTTAGTGATGTCATCTCTCACATTCACTTATACATTATTCTTGATACATAGACATACCCCTCGCCATTTTTTTAACCTCTCTATCCCTGCGATAAAGGGATAGAGAGGGAAAAATCCCTTGAATGGTTGCCAGCCAATCATGAGAGCTGTTGAACCAGGTCTCTGAAACTCACACAAAATCCATATCCTCCTTGTACAACAGTATCTCTAGTTCACCCATCTTGTCCGCCAGGCTCCTGGCATTGGGGAACATGCCGCGTAGTTTAGACCGGTCGCATAATATCCTCTTATTGTTCCGATATTGCAACTAGGACTTACTATACTTGCCTTGGGTTTATGTGCTTTAGTCAACCTACCACTAATGCCCCCAATACTACCCTCTGGACCAGGGATCCTCAAAGTACGGCCCTCCAGCTGTTGCGGAACTACACAGCCCATGAGGCATTGTAAAACTCTGACATTCACAGACATGACTAGGCATGATGGGAATTGTAGTTCCTGAACAACTGGAGGGCCATAGTTTGAAGACCCATGCTCTGGACCATGGGTCTTCAAACTACGGTCCTCCAGTTGTTCAGGAACTACAATTCCCATCATGCCATGTCTGTGAATGTCAGTGTGTTACAATGCCTCATGGGATGTGTAGTTCTACAACAGCTGGAGGGCCGTAGTTTGAGGATCCCTGCTCTGGACTATGTACCGTGCTGACCATCTCTACCTCTGGTACCTCCCCTGTTGCCTAGTTTAAAAACCCCTCTAACTTTTTGGTCATTTTTACTCCCAGCAGATCTGCACCCTCCTCATTAAGAACTGGTGACCGACTAAGAAGTTGGCCCAGTCCTCCAGGAACCCAACCCCACCCACCCCCTGCCCACTACACCAGCTCCGCAGCCACTTGTTTACATCCCATATCTCCCTCTGCCTTTCTGGTGTGGCTCGAGGTACCGGTAGTATTCCTGAGAATACTACCTTGGGGGTCCTTTTCCTCAATTTAGCTGCCAAGTCCCTAAAATCGTTCTATAGGACACTCCATCTGCCTCTGACTTTGTCATTGGTGCCAATGTGCACCATGATAGCCGGGTCTTCCCCAGCACCTCCCAGTAATCTGTCCACCAAATCCGTGATGTGCCAAACCCGAGTGCCTGGTAGACAGCATACAGTTCACTGCTTCAGGTCTTTGTCACAGATTGCCCTCTCTGTCCTAAGAATTGAGTCCCCTACCACCAGAATCTGTCTATCCTTTCCCTTCGCTTCCCCACCACTCTCACTGGAGGAGTTCTTCCCCTGGCAGCTAGGAGAGTCCCTGACTGGTTTCACCAATGTCACTTAATGGAGCGTACTTATTGGGATGCTTCAGCCCTGGATTGGCCTCCCTGGCAGCCCCCCTCCTTCCGGTTATCCATCTATGCTTTTCTGGTGCCTACACCTCTTTGTCTCCACCTGCCTCTGTGCTGGCCACGTTCCCAGCTCTTCTTTAGTATGGAGAGTGTTCTCAGTGCTGACAGTTGCTTCCCTAGATTCAGAACCTGGGCTTTCAGGGAAACAATGTGCTTACATTTTGCACAGCAGTATTCGCCCTCGATCAGATAATCAAGGAACGCATACATGCCAAAAGATGTACACCGAGTCGCATCTCCACACCAGCCAGGCATTGTACCTACCAATTTAATGAGGATTGGGATACCATCCAAAATGACCTAACAACTAGCATCACAGCTTTCATCTCAATTGCAGTGTTCCCGCCACCACATATAGCCACGCCCCGTGGCCGGGGAACTTTGATAGACAGATCACCTATCCAACCCTGGGACATGTGACTATCAAAGTCTCGAACAAAAAGGAGGGGCTGTGACAGCGAGTGCATGGAACCGAAATGAAAGCTGTGATGTTCCTTAGCACTCTCATTATCTGGCTGCCTGCTCTCCTCTCCTTTGGATTGCGGCTCCCATACAACCACGATATGATCAACATGTACAAATACATAAGTGGTCCATATATTGAACTTGGTGTTGAGTTATTCACTTTAAGATGTCCAGTCAGGATAACTTAACCATTTCCCAGCCATCATTCTGCTATATGGCAGGTGGGAAGAGGTTAAAGTGTGTATAGCATCCTGAATATGCTGCAATACTGGGAGACATTTATGACAAAAAAATTATCCCAAATTTGGACTTTAAGAGTATTATGAATATAGAGCTGCAAAATTTGCGTTTCACTTATATTGGACTTACCCAGTCTCTAGTCGTAACCCGTGTGTGTGTATATAATGTGTGTCTCTTTAGTTTGCAAATAAAAGTTCTTTATATCTGCCCACAGTTCAGCTTTAATGCATTGGTGTAAAAGTATTAAATTCAAATAAACAGAACAATGACAGTTTTTATTGAATCTCTTAGAAGGTAACAGAGATTAGACATATTACGACTCAGTACAAAACAGGGCGTATGGTCTATAACCTTAGGAAGTATCCATAGTCTGAATACTCTCTTCCACTACATCCAGGTTGAAATGGGTGATCTTCTCTGACAGAACACCAGTGGTGCCTTTCTTGTACTTGTAATTTCCAGATCTATAAAAAAACAGAAACAATACACTAGTACCTTAAAATGTATATTGTAGAATGTGAGATATATGTTATTCAGTTGCAGTTCAAAGGGTGGAAATTTAGATGTCCCACAGTGGCTACAAGGTTGTGAGTACTTACCTTACACCTTTCTTGTTCGCAACATCATGAGGGCGTATGTAATCCACCTTATTCTTTGTAATCACGCACAAGTCGATGTTGCTACCAGAGCCCAAGTCATTAAAGATCCCAGAAGCAATGGCATCTCGTACCAATTGTTTGGCTTCTTCTTCCTGCAGATGGAAAATCAATTTAATCAAAAGTGTATACAGTAAACCCAAACAAGTCTCTTTACAACTGAGCAGCATTAAAGTGTTTGTAAACCCAACCAGAAAACTTGCACCTACAGGTAAAGCCTAGATTAAGGCTTACCTGTAGGTGCAAGAAATATCTCCTAAACCTGCAAGGTTTGCCCTCGCATGCGCAGGGATCTGCCGGTCCCGCACGCATGCGTGGGAGTGACATCATTGCTGCTCCGGCCAATCACAATGATGGAGCAGTGAAAACAGGAAGTATCTGCGAGGGGACATGGTTGGGGGGTGGGGGTTTACTTCCTCTTTAACCAGATGCAAGATTTTATTGTCCATAGTCTGGGGACAGACTTAATTTTCTGTCCCAGAGATGTCATGTATAGGCCTTTAAAAGCACAGACCTTCTATATTCAACAAACATTTGTCATCGATATCCATCCTAGACACCATCAATGTTGTATGGCAACTGCAGTACCAACATGGTGAGATGCAAATTCCTTTCTGCTCTCTCCGGCTGCATGTATACACATCTGCATGGAATAATAAAGTTAAATGATCCAGACAATTAGGATCCGTAAAATATGCCACTTCCTGCCACTCAGGCAAGTCTGCATGCCATTGTGTATCCAGAACTTTCATTTGTGAAGCTATAATCTCTAAAATGTGTTGACCCCAAGCCAGTGCTTTCTCAAACAGTAAGTGTTGTAGACAATAAAAGAAAGAATTGTCAAATAGTCCAACATATAGCCACATATTTTACAAATTTCTGCTATTCAGCGGTTACATTCTTCTTGTAGAACTGAAACAGGTTACATCCTTTCAGACTGGTAATTCCATTAGTTAGTAAGAAGTACAGCACAATCACAGGCAGTTTGCAAGGTACAATTAGAAGGCACATAGAAAGTACTGTTATATAAGGGCCCCGATTTGTGCGTTTAAAACAGGGGTCACCAAATTTCTCAAAACATTCATGAAACGGTACAATGAATACCGGTAATGTTTTTGTAAATACTGTTGAGGATACTATTGCCATAGTTCGCTGCAATTATAGTTGTTAGAATGCACAATTTTTAGAAAATGAACAGAAATCATTTTTTTGGCACCACTCCTGTTGCCATCAGTAAACTCACCAACACTCCAACAAAGTTTGGGGCAGGAGAGTACACATAGCACAGGAAGTGAACATGTTTGTATACCGTTCCTGGAATGGGGAAGGTGGATGGATGATAAAGATAACGGAAAGCAGGCTAGTAAATGAGACCAGTGACAACACACAATAAAAATACTGTCTTGGTACAAGCTACCTCACTTACAGACCTCAAAAATATTAAGGGACTCCAAACAACTTTCTATCATTTATCAACCACCTATTGACACCAGACATGAACTGACCTCCTTTTGAACCCTAGCCATTTTATTGGCCATTCAATAGTCCCATTGAACCTGGGGACTCATAACTGAACAAGTTTATAATCCGCATTGTGACATTTTGCACAACAAAATAAATGTTGCCTCTTCCCACCTTATAAAAAACTGTAGCAGCTTTGTTCTGCATTTTATTGCTATTGGTCGACAATGTATGAGCCATCAGATGAAGTAGTTCTCATACACGGCCACACATTATCTCAATGTTTGGGCCACAAAACAAGGTGGTACCCTGCAAATGCTTTACAGCCCAATGAAGCCACTCCCAGATACGTACATATGATCCTAAGAGGACAGTTTTGTGGGCAATATAGTATAACCACTTTGATAATCCCATCTCTTATGTAGACACGGGGGCAGGATTAATGTATTAACTGTGGAGTCCCCATTTAAACAGTTGTGTCCCAAAATATAAATATTTTAAGTTTAAACCCTATGCAGCATGTATGAATAAAATAACCAAGAAATCTAAGGATTATGGCTGAGGCATAGAAAAACAGAATCATTACTACGCTATACACATGCAGGTAAACTGCACATATGCAAAATCCCACATAGTCATTTCCTGCCTTTTATATACAAGCAGCATGCGTGTAATTAAAAACAAGAAAGTTTTGGAGCAAATAACTGGGCCTGTGAGTAGTTTATAGCTGTGTAGTCCAAAGTACCTGGGAATATGTTACCCCAGGGTCCGCTGTGCTGCTTCTAAAATGAGATTACAATAAGAGTGATGTACGGTAAGACGAGTCAGTGGTGACAAGCAGCTCTTTATAGAGCTATCTGTTTGCTTCCATCACTGTATCACACAATGTGTCCCTGGGCTCCAATGTGCACAGCTATTTACCAGCAGATGACAAATGGCCAGCACTTGGAGAAGGCAGGAGAGAGTTCCAGATCGGTCACCGCAGCTGCAGCATGTAGCTTGTGGTGGCCTAAACGGCCCCAGAGTTCATTAAACTGACCGGTAATGGTTCTCTCAAGAAGCGCCAGAGGAATACTCTGGTAAGGACAAAAATAAACAAGTCAGACTGGATAGGCAATCCGAAATGCTGTCTGATAAATTATTTATAACGCACACAATTGTCTTCATTTAATATCGGAGCTGCTAGTGGCATCTTTAAAAGATGATTTATGTGCCGTAATGCTATTAAACTTTATATGAGCCCTCGGCTGGCCATAAAGTCTGCAGAGATTTAGAGAATGAGCTTTAAACTGTCGAGGCCTGCCTGATGGCAGACATGGGGCTGTATTAAATCTTAGCTTTAAGCCGGCTGTTGGGAGTGTGGAGGTTTCGTGCAGGATCAGGTGCTGATGGATTATCGTGATGGGCCTTTTACGATTTAGCTATTGAAGGAGGTCTGCCGTGGATAGACGGCTTCTACCGCTGGCAGGTTAGGGAAATTTGCACATGCCAGTAAATACTAAAAACTCTTTCTGCCAGACATTCTTGCAATTGTTTTTATAACGGCATTCATTTTGAAGGGCCCATAGACCGAAATAACAGCTCAGCTGAAAGACAATTCTTACAACATTTAGAAATACACTTAACGAATTTCAACAAGAGCCGATTACATCAGAGATGCCAAACTGAAATTATTCTCTTAAAAGGAAAAAAATATATACTGTATTTTCAGTTGGCGCATACTTTATGTAAAGTTTATTTTAAAATAATGTTTTGTGTGATTTCAGATGTGTGCGCATTTGTTTTGCTTTTGGATTACATGAAAAGATTTGTAATTGGCCATTAGAGGGAGATTAGTATTTCACTACAAACACATAGTCTCACTTTTTGATATCAGCTAGAGTGCATTGTATTTATTGGGTTAGCACATACACAGAGTTGCAAGCATGAAAACTCAACTCCAAAAAAACACAAACAATTAGGAAATTCAGGAATGAAAAAAAGGTACACACTCATCAAAAATGCAGATGGCTGTCCAACCTACACCTACCCTGATCCCATTTGGCCATCATAGGCTATGTTGCGGAAATGACTGACACGGAACATCACTCGTATACCCGGGACAAAGACGTGATGAAACGCGTAGGCACCTGGAAGTGACAGAGGAGCTGTCGAGTGAGACGCCGATACGATAGGTCTGTTCTAGCTTATCCTTGTCACTGCAGCATTTGTAAAATTAATGTTTTTGAAGATTTGCTTGCGAGTGGATTTTTAACGTATGGGAAACTAAAATTTTTTTTAACACTATTGGAGCTCCTTTTACTTTTGTTACTTTACTTTTTGTGATTGAGTCGATCCTGGTGATGAAGAGGATCAAAAATAAAATGCTTATTAAGCTGAACATGTGAATGTGAGGCATATAAAGCAGGTGTGTGTGTGTGTGTGTGTCCTACCGGGGTCAGATCAGATGACACCGAACACTTGGTGTGGTGTGAATAACTTAAAAGTTGAAGAAGATTGCATATATTGCATCAAGATTGTGAATTACTGGACTTTGATTTAGTGCACATAGACACTTGGATGAATCAGTATTAATTTTGTTATTTTTGTTATATATTTTATGCATTTTTTTTGTTATTTTGTCACATTAATTGTAATATAAGCTGTTCTTTCTACCTAATTTAGAGGAAGAGCATAGTGGGTAATCATGCTTATCCTGCCTAAAAAAAGAGGAATTACCTATGCATACAACATGATTTCAAAAGGAAGGGGATATTCCTGGTGACCATACATTATGGGCCCAAGATTTGCTTTCATTTGGAGTTTAGGATGCACATAAAGCAGGTAATACAACTGTTAAACCTAATTTGATGCACAACAGCACTGGATGGATCTCACCTCAAATAAAAGGTCTGGTAAACTCAATACACAAAATAGTGTTGCACAATGGGTGCACATCAACACTAGATAAGTCCCTCTACAGGCCACATGGCTGGTTACCACAACACATCGAATACATCATGTTGTAAAATTCATACAGAATATCAACCCCACTTGGACACTAAACCTCAATGGACCATGGCACTAAGCAGATGCCCCATTACTTTCAGTCTTTGTCCAGCAGTTCGGGCATGCCATCATAAACTGCAAACATATGCAGGCTGTTGCATTATAAAGGACTACCAGCCAAGAGTGGTAGCAAAGTAGAGCTAGGTACATATTCAAGTATCCATCCACAAGATTGGCAAAGAAAGTAATGTTTATCAGTCCCAGTAAAGGCACAACACCTCACAAGATCAGATGAGAAGCCAAATCCTAATTGGTGTCACCAGTCAAGCCTAGCTGCATCAGAGGCATTCATGGTGATTATTCCAATACTGGACACATTGGGTTCCTGTCATGATATATGACAACACTTAACACCTAGAGAGTAAGGGGCTTGGAGCAGTTTTTAAATTAGTGGCCAATGTATGTTGTTACTAATTTGTATGTTTTCTCTGAGAATTTCATGTTCTTGAATAAAATTAACTTTTTTTTTTTACACACACACACACACACACACACACACACACACACACACACACTTCTGTGACTCGGTGCAAAGTACTGAGATGCAATTCTTATTCTGCACTGATATTTATTCCAACTTAATTTTAAATAAAGGGTCCTGAACTACTGGCAGTTTTCCAATCCTTTCTTGTTTGAGGGAGGTACCTGGTGACAGAGGGTATGAGCTCAGGCCTCATGAAAATATTTACAACTGTGGGGTAGAGCTGCACGATTCTAGGCAAAATGAGAATCACATTTTTTTTGCTTAAAATAAAGATCACGATTTTCACAGCATAACATCTTTCACATTATACAAAAAAAAAAAAAAAAAAGGCTGTTTTAATAAAAGAAAAAAATTACATTTGAAAGACCACTGCGCAAATACAGTGCAATATATAATATTGCAACAGCCACCATTTTATTCTCTAGGGATTCTGTAAAAAATAAAAAAAAATGTATATATATATATATATATATATATATATATATATATATATATATATATATATGTGTATGTGTGTGTGTATATATATATATATATATATATATATATATATATATATATATATATATATATATATATATCTATATATATATATATATATATATATATATAATGTGTGTGTGTTTGGGGGTTCTAAGTGATTTTCTAGCAAAAAATGACTAATTTGAAACCAACAAGTGTCAGAAAAAGGTTTGGTCTTTAAGTGGTTAAACTTCCCTCGTTTACAGACTGAAGTTCATTCCTTTGATCTAAACAACAATGTTTCTAGTTATATGGGTAATTTCTGTTGTGATTACGATTCAAAAAAGAGTAAACACAGTTAATTGATAATAAATGGCTTCATGAATAGGGAATGATTAAGGAAAATAGACTTTGTAGGCACGTAAATAAAAGATAATAAATTTACACAAAAATGCATCTAAACTAGGAGGTCGACCGATATGGGTTTTTCCATGGCCGATGCCGATATTTAGAAATTGTGGCGGTCGATATATGCCACCGATTTTTTTTTATCCCCCTTCATCTCATAAAATCTAACAGTTGGACCCCTTTCACACTGGGGTGTTTTTCAGGCGCTTTTGAGCTAAAAATAGCGCCTGTAAAGTGCCTGCAAAACGGCTCCCCTGCAGTCTGTTCTGTGTGAACGCCCGAGTGCTTTCACACTGAGGCGGTGCGTGGCAGGACGTTAAAAAAAGTCCTACAAGCAGCATCTTCTCATACCGCTCCTCCACCACTCCTGCCCATTGAAATGAATCGCCTGCAAAGCGCTTCTGCAGTGGTGCTACACGGGCACATTTAACCTCTTCATCGGCCTCTAGCTGGGTTATATGCACTCCATTAGCAGCCAAATAGCGCCGCTAAAAGTAGCAGCGTTTTACCATCAACGCCTGCTCGCTCTAGTGTGAAAGCAGTGGAGTTCCGCCCCAAAAAAATATATTAAAAGTCAGCCGCTACAAATACTGCAGCGGCTGACTTTTAACATACGGACACTTGCCTGTTCTGGGCACCCGCAATTTCAGCACCCAAAGCCGATCTCTCCCTCGGCTCTCGGGTGCTGCCCCCGCCATCTTTGGGAAGGGAATCAGGAAGCAGGCACAAAAAAAAAAAACAGGTAATCAAGACTTTTGGGCCAAAAAAAAAAAAAACAAGCCAACTTTACCGTTTAGTTTTTTTTCTTCATTAAAGTGTATTTTTCCCCCCAAAATTGCATTTGAAAGACCGTCATTTTATTCCCTAGGGTCTCTGCTAAAAAGATATATAATGTTTGGGGGTTCCAAGCGATTTTCTAGCAGAAAATACAGGATTTTTACTTGTAAGCAACACAAGTTATAAATTGTTAAAGATGAAATTAATACTGTTGTATTCGATAACCTAATTGAGATCTGTTCTCTTTCTACAATCCAGAGGCTCCTGATGAAGCGATGTTGATATTGCGAAACATTTAGAGCTCAAGCTTTTATTGTGATCTTGTGGACTTCTCATCGAGGAGATATCTGTACTCAATATAGGCATCTATTATACAGACATCTTTTGTACCAAGCTACCTACATTACCATTGAGTCACTCCCTTTGAGGGTTATATCACACGATCCTATCTTTTGTACTGTATTTTTTAGATGCATTTTTGTGAAAGTCAATTGTTCCTTAATCATTCACTATTCATATAATACTAGGAACGAGGCATATTTATTATTAAGGGTGTTGATTACCACCCGAGGGCACTAGTAATCAATCATTTTCAATAAATGGCTTCAGGCAAACGCTAACCATGAGTGAAAGAAACGTTTGTGCCATCATTCATATTCTCTGAAAAATGACCAAGAAATCTAATTCTGCCAGGGTATGTAAACTTATGACCACAACTGTATTTCATTGATCTGACTGATAAATAAAATAAAGATAAAATGTGATGGCTACTATAGGCACTGTACACATTATTATGGCATTCAGTAAACATTTTTATGCTATATTAAATATACTATAGCATGGGCTACATTTGCCCATAGGCTTACTTAAAAAGTCGGGAGTTCTGTCTAATCTGCTAAACCATCTTTTTCCACAACTTCATGGATTCCTTGCATGCTTTGAAGTTTCTCCTCTGCTCATTCCATTGATTTAAGCCTAGTACACACTTTTTTTTCCATTCAACCCAGAGGGTTAAAAAGGAAAGAACCTGACAGCTCTGGTCAGAGCTGCTGTACTATCAATCCAACATTAGTACAGCAATCACCCCTGCTGAGCTATTGTGTTCTGAAAGGGGGACGGCCACCCGCCAGAACGCACTGGATAGCGCGAGAATCTCAGCCACTAGCTGAGAGTGTTGATTGCAAGCCGGTTGGCTGTTGGCTTTCTAGCATGCACATCCAAAAGTCAAACTGACTGCCATACACATGGGCCAAAGCTTTATTTCAATTTCTAAGCACTATATATCCCATGGTACCTTGCTGCCTGCAAGCAAAGATGTGTGTGCATTCATCAAGCTTTGTTGAAGTTTTTAACCACTTAAAGACCTCAGGTGTTTTTCAGATTTGGTGTTTGCAAGACTAAAACATTTGTTTCTGCTAGAAAATTACTTAAAACCCCCAAACATTATATATTTTTTTTTTCTAACACCCTAGAGAATAAAATGGCGGTCATTGCAATACTTTTTGTCACACCGTATTTGCGCAGCAGTCTTACAAGCGCACTTTTTTTGGAAAAAATTCACTTTTTTGAATTAAAAAATAAGACAACAATAAATTTGGCCCAATTTTTTTATATATTGTGAAAGATAATGTTACGCCGAGTAAAATGATACCCAACATGTCACGCTTTAAAATTGCGCCCGCTCGTGGCATGGCGTCAAACTTTTACCCTTAAAAATCTAGATAGGCGACGTTTAAAAAATTCTATAAGTTGCATTTTTTGAGCTACAGAGTAGCTCTAGGGCTATAATTATTGCTCTCGCTCCAACGATCGCGGCGATACCTCACTTGTGTGATTTGAACACCGTTTTCATATGCGGGCGCTACTTGCGTATGCGTTCGCTTCTGCGCGCGAGCTCGTCAGGACGGGGCGCTTTAAAAATTTTTTTTTTTTGTTTTCTTATTTAATTTTATTGATTTTATTATTTTTTTACACTAAAATATATAAAAAAAAAAAAAAAATGATCACTTTTATTCCTATTACAAGGAATGTAAACATCCCTTGTAATAGAAAAAAGCATGACAGGTCCTCTTAAATATGAGATCTGGGGTCAAAAAGACCTCAGATCTCATATTTAGGCTTAAATGCAAAAAAAAAAAAAAAAAAAGGAAAATTTGTCATTTAAAAAAATGACAGAACAAAAATTGTCTCTTTAAGAGGCTGGGCGGGACTGACGTTTTGACGTCACTTCCGCCCAGCAGAGCTATGAGGACGGGTGGGGGCCATCTTGCCCTCACTCAAGTCCTCACACACAAGGCGGCAGCATCGGATCTCCTCCACCGCTACCGACGGCTCCGGTAAGCGGCGGAGGGCGCGGAAAAGCGGCGGGAGGGGGGGGGCCCCTCTCCCGCCACCGATAACGGCGATCTCGCGGCGAATCCGCCGCGGAGACCGCCGTTATCGTTTACACGGCCGCCAGCTGAAAACATGGATATCTCAGTTGTGGCAGCAGCTGCTGCCGTTACTGAGATATCCATGTTTAAAAAGAGGACGTATATATACAGTGGGTGGTCCTTAAGTGGTTAAAGTAACAATTAGCACCCGTTTGTAATTGTTTGTTTAACACAGATCCCAATGGGAGTGTTGATTGCCACTTTAGGCAAGTTTGTTGAAAGCATCCTGAAGCTTGCCAGCACCTAGCTTAAAGTGACAATCAGCACAGCCATTATGAAGCTGAGCTTAACATTTACAAACAGAAGCTCAATGGTGCTTTAAATGCTTAGTGAAAGCTGCCACAAGAATTGCAAAAGCTTGCTTAAGTTTCATAAAAGCTTGCCGTTCACACTGCTCTTATACAAGCTGAAGCACTTATGAAACAGGCCTTAACATGTGAAGTTCTTCAAAAAGTACGTTCAAGATTGTTCAGATAAATAGAAGGCAAAAAATTGTAATCACAGCCAGTGAGCCAATCAATGAGCAGAGATAGGGGGAGTGGGGCCTAGCCGTGCCTCTGTGTCTCATGAATGCATAGAGCGGAGGCTCACCACAAAGCTTTAATATTGCTTACAATTAAGGATGAGCTCCGGCGTGTTCGCATAGAACACGCGCAGAGCCCCGCCAGGAAGTCGGCACCTGCGCTGCGCTAATCACAGCCAGGCAGACATTTCCCGATTTCTGCAGCCGAGCATCGGACAATGTCTGCCTGGCTGTGATTAGCGCAGCGCGGGTGCCGACTTCCTGGCGGGCTCTGCACGTGTTCTATGCGAACACGCCGGAGCTCATCCTTATTTACAATCTATAAAACTACCTTATTTCACACATAGGCAATCAGCTCCCGGTCAGCACGGGGGAAAAAACAAAACAAAAAACAGGGTACTCAAATGGCAACCTCTAGTTTGCTTCCCTTGTTGGAATGCTCGGAACCTTTCTAAGCAATGGGGTGGTTTGCATTATAAGGATGAAGGCCTTAGACCTTAATTAAAAAAGGGGAAAAAAATGTGTTCGTCAAATTTTAAAACCACAATTCCAACTTTTTTTAGTTTTGGACAGAAAGAAAATGAACATCTCCTTTCTAAATTTGCTGGCTCTCCCCAGCTGGAAATAGTTTCCATCACTTATCAGGCCGTCTGACTGCCTCTCCAAAGTGGAAAGCTAAAACTAAAAATTAACAGCAAAATTAAAAACAAAACATGTACTTTTGCCTTTAACTAGCGTGCAGTTCTAACAAAGATCACTCTGCTGTGCCATTCACAAAGCACGGCACAACAATGACGCTTGTTCTGCGCTCTGTGAATGAAACAGCAGAGTGAGGGGGATGGAGGCACCACACCAGAACTGGTGTTATTCATAAAACACGGTTTCTATGCAGCGGGAAACCGGAAATGTGACTCCTCGCTGTACATAATTAGAGGACTTGGCAGATCTTACAGAGCGTCTAAAGAAGAAAAAAAATAAATAAAAAGTGTTAATGTAAGATTAAAATAAATAAATAGCAGTGCCTGGAGCTGGGCTTTATTGGGCAACTTGGGAAGAGAAATATGGTATGGAAAATATGAAGTAGATGGGGTATCTGCCACTACCTATTTGGTATGCTTAAATCTGGCCTTGACCGTTTTCTTTTTTTAATTATCTGTAGTTTGGAAATGTGTCATTCAATCTTGTGCCTTCATTTATATCTTTATATTCAATAACCTTTCATACACACACGTTGGCTGTTTCTCTTTTTCCTGACTAGGCTATTAAAACATACAAACTTAATTATGGATTAGCACAGGATCAATATAAACCTTATAAACAGTCCCAATCTTTAAGGGGTCATTGCTCCTCTTTTTCCATTACTGACCAGCGTCTCTTTCAGTAATGATTCCATTTTTCATGTTCACATTAAACAATAAGCAATATTTGAAATACAAATTATATATGAATATAAGATTCTTTTGATTTGGTTCCGCCAGTGAGACATTTTGCTGTAAAGTGTCCCTGAGTTGTATTTAAAATGTTGGCAATGTTTAAATCAAGCTTTAGCTGACATAATTGTGAAATGAAACATGCAAGAAAGCAGAAATGCTGAATAATTCTACTTAAAATGAAAGCATAAAAGATGTCTCCAAAGCAATGCTGACCAAGAAGAGGTTAATCGGTGTCTGTACGCACACAGGAAGAAAATAAACTGCTTTTAGCAGAGTGAAACCTGGTAATTATAAGTCGGACCAAGTGACAGGAATGCAGGGCTTGGTGTCAGTCGATAATAAATGGCTTGTGTTTGCCAAATGTCCACTTACAGCTGTGGATCAGCTTGGCTTCTATTTGAGGGCAATTAGGTATACTCAGGGGATGGAGAGTTGTGCAATGATACAGGATGGGTAAGGTAAACCCCACATTGGTGCTGGAGGCTTCTAGCTCATTCCGTATCATATTTGGATAAGACTTCCTAATAAAGTATACGTTTTTGTTGTAGATCTGCATATATTCCAGAAAAGGCTATGTAGGTTTAAATTGCCATGCTCCAGGTACACACGAACTTCAGGTCCCAGCATGCCCAAGGACTGTAGTTTAAACAGCTGTAAAATACTAGGCTGCCAATACAAACTTCAAAGCGTACCCAGTTGTTGGGTTATGCTGAGCTTTGGATTTCCAGCTGCCACCATGTGGGTAATACTTTAAGCACAGATTCCATGACATGCTGGGTCCGATAGGTACAGTCTAGCACCAAGGTCACACATGCTGGAAGCACATGTCTCTTCATCGATAACTGCTGCTTCCAGCATGTGTGACCTTGGTGCTAGACTATAAACGCTGCTTAAGCTGAGGAAACCAAACTCCCATGGTCACCATGGAGAAAGATTCCAACTGCCAAAAGGTGCTCACCTGAAGCAATGCGTCTATAAAATCAAAGAAACGCTGCACTCCCATCCAGCCAAACCATCTATAGGCTTAAGCTATGGTGGGCGGAACGAAACATGTCAGGGGGCATGGCTTTGGCAGAGACTCAAGGGCCAAGACTGTTTTTACGTCTGCAATAGGTTGGCTGGGCAGGGGTGAGGTTCTTTGATTTCGTCCTTTCAGCAGTTATCGCGTACCAATGCATGTGGAGACTTGCACCATCTCAACAGTCGAAGAATAGCAGAGTGCTCTTACTCAAGGCCTAGAATACCCTGCATTTGGCAAAACATGCTGGACTACCAGGTTCTCCACACCTGTAGACTGCCCAATGGCTGGCAAGCCTTAGCTTAGCAGGACTTCTAGTTTCCCAATAACCAGAGGGCACTAGGTTAAACACTGGCATAAACCTTGCACTTACGATAGATATATGAATGTGCAGCTGGCAGAAGCATGCAGTGTCTTTATATTGTGGCTAAACCTCTTTATGAGAACAGTGTAGGCATATCAAATGCCATACATTCAGACAGCCCACCTCCTTCCCTTCTCTAATTGCACCTCACACATGCAATAAAACATGTTAATATTTCATTGCAGTAAGGAAGATACTGAAGTATAAATTCAGCATCTGTTGTCTGCAGGGTGACAGGTCCCTGCAGAGAGGCGCTCATGTTGTAATTGAGTTCTATACTGAATTAATCAGCAGTTTATCTTTTCTAGTAAAAGAATGTAAATCCAGGTTAGTGGCACAGACATTAACTATTAATTTATGCCAAGTAAGCTACCAAAACAAAAAACAATCAGGCTCTGAACGAAAGCAATGCCTGAAAGCAGCGAGGTGCGGTGTTTATGCAGCATAAACTGCAACAATATAAACAGGGCAGGAAACTACAGAGGATTTGCCTGGAACTCCAAGTCTCATTACAGCTGCACTTCTATAGAGGAGGCATAAATGTATTGATCAGACAGACTGCTCAAACATAAGCTCAGGTTTTGGTAGATTTATAAACAAAAAACAAACAAAATGTGTTATCCATGCAAAAAATGTTAGACTAGGTAGCAATAATGTAATCAGTCACACAAGGACTTCATACACTTATGTGGCCAAGTGGATTTTCCAACCCAATAATGCGATATTAACGTAGAGTTTTATCGGGCAGCAGAGTTCTCGGCTTTGCGACTAAATATGCAAATCATTAAACCTAAAGCCTAGTACACACGGCCGAATGTCGGAAGGCATTCAAAAGAAACTGACTTGCATTCATACCATAGGCTGGACTTGATGGACTTGTGTCTTTTCAACCTCACCTACTATGTAACATTTGGTCCGTGTGTACTGGAGTCGGTCCGTGTGTACTGGAGTCGGTCCGTGTGTACTGGAGTCGGTCCGTGTGTACTGGAGTCGGTCCGTGTGTACTGGAGTCGGTCCGTGTGTACTGGAGTCGGTCCGACAGAAGGCCCTGTCAAAGGAGCAAGACCGAAAAAGGTCTGCTGATCGCCTCCCGATCAGCGCTCTTAGCCAATGGCTGGATGCACTGACCGGAGTGTTCTGGTGGTGGGGGGGCATTCAGCGAAGATCCTGAGCTGTCAGTCCTGCTGGGATGAAAAAAAAAAAAATACTAGTGTGTAGGAAGCTTAAAGGGCAAGTTCATCTTTACAGAAAACGCTGTAAGGTGAACTTACACATGTGCCCCTCCTCTGACCCTGGCCCCGCTGACCTGTACCGCCGCCATCTTCGGTTCTAAGCACCAGTATATCCGTGCCAAGAGCCCAGAACTTGGAAATCCGCTCTGCTAGAATATTAAATATGTCCCACCTCAGAAGTGACGTTAGGATGATTCTAATTTGTTGGCGCTGACCAATCAGCAGCCGCAAAGTGGTTTTGTCAGCTATGGAGAAGACTTGAAGAAAGGATTTCTATGCCCCGGGCTCCTGATGCGGATATACCAGGGCTTGGTACCAGAGATAGAGGCGGTCCAGGTCAGTGGGTGGGGGAAGAGAATATAATAAAAGAGAAATATATATATATATATATATATATAAAAACTCGTCAGACAACTTGGGCATGGTCAGTTGTTGGAAAAGGAATACAATATGCATTTTTTTTAAACATTTTTTATAAGGTCTGTACAAGCGGACAGACCTATTTGCTCAGTCCACCTTTGGCTCCTGTTTTGCAGTGTTCTACAACTGCTGTGCGTTACTGCTCCTTCCCACAATGTGAGTCTATGAATCAGCCAGCCTATTAAGAACAATGCAAGGTGGGACAAACTTCATTACAGGTAAGTTATGTCGCTAAGGCTGTAGAAAAAAAAATAAGAAAAAAAAAAAAATTAGGTAATGGCTAAATGTCAGCTTTAAAATATGCTGCCACTGAAATAAACAATATAGTTTCGGTCATGTGCACATTCACATCAGCTGCTGGTGTATGCTGTGAAGGTGCTGATGTGCCGTATTAGATCAATCACAATGTTTTTTTTTTCTAGCTTTATTGAAAAAAAAAAAAAAAAAATCACCACAAATTCAGTGTGTTATGATGCAGTGTACTGCGTCACAACAAGCTATGCAATATGCACTACCTTTTTCAATGCACATCGCTGCAATGCATGCAGTGGTGTATACTGAACTACTAGGATTCAAGGCAATCTGCATTGGGGAAGGCTGCTGAACACAGCCCAGCCCATACAGTGTAAATGAACCCCAAGTCTAATAGAAATAACATCTGTCACACTGGCATCTGTCACACATTAAATGATAATGGTCATCCAATTTGGAAGATAGCAATTAGATAAGGAAAAATCATAAGTCTATAGACACAAGTCTCTAGGCACTGCTCAGCTTGCCAGATGTCACACAAAAACCATAAAAACACAAAAAGTCTAAACCTGACTTTTGCAAGCGATCAACATTACTTAAAGCGGAGTTCCACCCAAAAGTGGAAGTTCTGCTTTAAGCACTTCTTGCATGCAACATTTGGCATGTCATCTTTTGGGGGGGTACCTAGTTTTGGTACCCCACTTCCGCTTGGGCCGCCCTGAAATATATAACACGCAACAGGTCCCAGAAGATTGTCCAGCCATTGAGGCGGCGCAGCACGACTCACGCATTCACAATGTGCAGCAAGCGGTCACAGCTGGGTGCCCACAATTGCAATGCCAGCACCAGGAAGAGAGAAGGGATAGAGCCGAGGGTTCGGGCGACCGCATCGTGGGCCGTGAGACAGGGGAGTGTGTGTTTATTAAAAAGTCAGCAGCTACAAAATGTGAAGTTCCTGACTTTTAATAAACACAAAAATGACAAACTCTGCTTTAAGATAATGCAATACATCCAAAGTGATCATTGCTCATGTAAAGAAACACCTAAGAAACAAGGTACAACTGTTAAATCTTCTGATATATACAGTATATAGCAGGTCAAATAATCTGTTAGGCTATTCACCAGAAAATAGCCGATGAACCAAAATGTCACCTGTTATATACATATAATCAAAAATATATTTCTCAACCACGCAGCAGGTATCTGGAACATTAATAGTTTGGGCTAAACAAAGAGAGCGCACGGGCGCGCGAGGGGGGCCGAGAGAAAACATGTGAGGGGGCCGAGAGAAACCATGTGAGGGGGCCGAGAGAAAACATGCGAGGGGGGCCGAGAGAAAACATGCGAGGGGGGCCGAGAGAAAACATGCGAGGGGGGCCGAGAGAAAACATGCGAGGGGGGCCGAGAGAAAACATGCGAGGGGGCCGAGAGAAAACATGCGAGGGGGGCCGAGAGAAAACATGCGAGGGGGGCCGAGAGAAAACATGCGAGGGGGGGCCGAGAGAAAACATGCGAGGGGGGCCGAGAGAAAACATGCGAGGGGGGCCGAGAGAAAACATGCGAGGGGGGCCGAGAGAAAACATGCGAGGGGGGCCGAGAGAAAACATGCGAGGGGGGCCGAGAGAAAACATGCGAGGGGGGCCGAGAGAAAACATGCGAGGGGGGCCGAGAGAAAACATGCGAGGGGGCCGAGAGAAAACATGCGAGGGGGCCGAGAGAAAACATGCGAGGGGGCTGAGAGAAAACATGTGAGGGGGCTGAGAGAAAACATGTGAGGGGGCTGTTGAGTGTTAAAATGAAAGTGTGTGCATTGAAGGACTTGGTGGGATGGCTAGTGGGCGGGCCCTGGGGAATGTTGGTGGTCAGGCCTTAAAGCTGTCTAAGGGGCCTCTCAATTTCTGATAGCGGCCTTGGTACCAATTGAGCATTGTTTAAGCTCCACGGTCTACCTGAGTATTGTTGCTTACCATGTCCATCCCTTTATGACTACAGTGTACCCATCTTCTGATGGCTCCTTCCAGCAAGATAATGCACCATGTCACAAAGCTCATATCATCTCACTACTGGACAATGAGGTAACTGCACTCCAATGGCCTCCACAGTCACCAGATCTCAAACCAATAGAGCACTTTTGGGATACAGGAGATTTGCATCATGGATATGCATCTGACAAATCTGCAGCAACTGCATGCCGCCATTATGCCAATATGCACCAAAATCTCTGAGAATTGTTTCCAACACCTTTTCTGTTGAAGAATTAAGAGTCGGAAAAAAACGTTCCTTCAAAGTAAAGGCATAATATGCTGGTATGCATTACATACCAGCACATTATGTGACATTTACCTGCAAATGAAGCCCGTACCATCACCACTGCAGGCCGCATACACATTTCCTTCTGGGGACGCGGACTCCGGCTATGTGACTGGTCAGGAGCCGCCAGTCACGGCACTCGCTCCTGAAGAAACTGCACGGGCGGCTGTTTCTTCAGAACGCATGCATGATAACATCATTGACGCAGCATACAGTAAATATCTCCTAAACGACGCACGTTTAGGAGATATTTACAGTAACTATAGGTAATGCCTTATGCCTAGAGGATTACCTATAGGTACTGCAGGGAGGTTTACAACCTCTTTAAAGGCAGTTCTGAAGGGGGTCCAACCTGGTACTAGTATGGTGTACTTAATAAAGTGGCCGGTGAGCGCATATTATACAGACACTAACCGGCTGAAGAAATCACCTTTAGGGAGCCCATACAAAAAAAAACAAACAAACACGACTTGGTTCCCCCATCCACGCTTTTCAGGATGGGAAATCCCCCTCAACAACCCCGGGAGACTTTGTTGCCATCAGAATACCATGATCAGCACTGTAGTCTATAGCCATCAGCGTTGATTGAGCGGGGAAAATCTGACTGAAGTGCCCTGACTGAATTTTGATCCATGTATGGCCAGCTTTACTCTACACAAGTTTAAAATAGCTGAATATTTATGGGCACCTTAGGGCCCTTTTACACTAGCAGACTTATTGGGTCCGCCTGTCAGTTTTTAGACGATCACTGAAGACCCTCCTCCTCAGAGAAGACTATCCTACCCACACCTAACAACTGTATTTTCAGCCATCAGTTCACCCCCCACAGTTATTACCTTATGTTTCACTCGACCCTCCCTTCTAGATCCTAAGCTCTACTGAGCAGGGCCCTCTGATTCCTCCTGAATTGTCTGCCCTCATGTTGTAAAGCACTGTGCAAACTGTTGGTGCTAATATATATATATATATATATATATATATATATATATATATATATATATACACATACACACACATACATACACACATACATACAGTACAGACCAAAAGTTTGGACACACCTTCCCATTCAAAGAGTTTTCTTTATTTCCATGACTATGAAAATTGTAGATTCACACTGAAGGCATCAAAACTATGAATTAACACATGTGGAATTATACATAACAAAAAAGTGTGAAACAACTGAAAATATATTTCATATTCTAGGTTCTTCAAAGTAGCCACCTTTTGCAGCAGACACATCTCTAGAACTGTTAAGAGGAGACTGTGTGAATCAGGCCTTCATGGTAGAATATCTGCTAGGAAACCACTGCTAAAGAAAGGCAACAAGCAGAAGAGACTTGTTTGGGATAAAGAACACAAGGAATGGACATTAGACCAGTGGAAATCTGTGCTTTGGTCTGATGAGTCCAAACTTGAGATCTTTGGTTCTAACCCCCGTGTCTTTGTGCGACGCAGAAAAGGTGAACGGATGGACTCTACATGCCTGGTTCCCACCGTGAAGCATGAAGGAGGAGGTGTGACGGTGTGGGGGTGCTTTGCTGGTGACACTGTTGGGGATTTATTCAAAATTGAAGGCATACTGAACCAGCATGGCTACCACAGCATCTTGCAGCGGCATGCTATTCCATCTGGTTTGCGATTAGTTGGACCATCATTTATTTTTCAACAGGACAATGACCCCAAACACACCTCCAGGCTGTGTAAGGGCTATTTGACCAAGAAGGAGAGTGATGGGGTGCTGCGCCAGGTGACTACCTCTTGAAGCTCATCGTGAGAATGCCAAGAGTGTGCCAAGCAGTAATCAAAGCAAAAGGGGGCTACTTTGAAGAACATAGAATATGAATATATTTTCAGTTGTTTCACACTTTTTTGTTATGTATAATTCCACATGTGTTAATTCATAGTTTTGAAGCCTTCAGTGTGAATCTACAATTTTCATAGTCATGAAAATAAAGAAAACTCTTTGAATGAGAAGGTGTGTCCAAACTTTTGGTCTGTACTGTACATACATTAAATACACACACATATAATATATATATATACATATATATACACACACACACACACACACACACACACACACATACATACATACACACATACATATATACACACACACATATACACACACACACACACACACACACACACACATATATACACACACAAACATACATAAGTTGTGCAACGGATCGTCACTGATCCGTGATCCGAACGGGTCACCCTGTTTGGATCGGCACACTGCGCGATCAGTGTAATGCTCCGCAGCCTCGGCCATAGGAAAGTCCCCGGCTTAGGCCTAGCTCCGGAGCGGCGGCCATCTTGGTACACCCGGCGGCGGCTGTCTCGTCAAGAACTAACGTTTTGTCGCTGCCATCTTGCTCCACCCCACACTCCTGCACAGTAATGATAGTGAGAAGGGGGCAAGCGGACATCTTGTTACACCCAACGGACTTTTAGATTTCACAGTTATTTTCAACACAAAACGAAGCTTATATGCTTAAATACAGTATTTGGAAATCCAACGGACTGTTTACATGTTATATTTTAAAAGCAGCAGCAAACCTTACATGCTTGCTAATGTGACAGAACACCTCTGATTTTCACATTTAGTTAAATGTGAAAATCGGAGCTGTTCTGTCACATTAGCAAGCATGTAAGGTCAGCAGGTTTGCTGCTGCTTTTAAAATGTAACATGTAAACAGTCCGTCAGATTTACATATACTGTATTTAAAGAGGGGGTTCACTCTATACATTTTTTTTTCTAGCATTAAATTAAGCATAGTAGCGCGAGCTACAGTATGCCTTTATTTATTTTTTTTGCCCCGTATTCACGGTGTAATCCTATAGTGAAGATTCCGACTCCCCGCGGGGAATGGGCGTTCCTATCCAGAGGGAAGATGATTGACGGCCGGCTCTCTCCGGAAATAGCCGAAATAGGACTTGGCTCTTCACGGGGCGTGCGCATAGTCTGTGCGCAGGTGCCGTATAGCGCCGTGAAGAGCCGAGACCTACTCCGGCTATCTTCGGGGAGCGTGACGTGCCATAGCCGGCCGTCAATCATCTTCCCTCTGGATAGGAACGCCCATTCCCCGCGGGGAGTCGGAATCTTCACTATAGGATTACACAGTGAGTACGGGGCAAAATAAATAAAGGCATACTGTAGCTCGCGCTACTATGCTTAATTTAATGCTATAATGTTGTTATTGTGGGTGAACCACCGCTTTAAGCACACAAGCTCACTGGTGCAAGCGACTATTATCTGCACAGTTTACGGTGTATATGGTAATATTTGGCTGTTGATTGATATTTTGCACGCCGATTATATTTTAAGTTTATTACTAAGAGTTGGCATCATATAATGGAAGATTAGTACTATTATTTATTGGTGTTTATTTGGATATATTAGTAGACAATTACGAGCAGCAATGTCACTTTATTATACTCTAAAAGGTGGCGTTGGTCTTTAAGGATATGTTTATTTCCTATCAGCTTATCTATATTCACTGTTTCAGCCGCAAAAGCCATGCGATTCATAGTCAAATTACTGGATGTGAAAAAATTGTGTGTATTACCAGCGCCAAGATAATATCAGTATTTTTATTAAGTCTTGCTGCAATAAAAAGTGAAACTTCAAAGGTTGGATTTAGATTTGTGTATTTGTGAAGTGTATTGCGCTAACTTATATAAACATTTTACCACGACTGATCCTGGGAACTTGTTAGTCAAAAAACAAAAAGTATGTACATGTGTCTATACAGGGCACTGTATGGGTTATTATTGCACACTATTTGATTGTTTACACATTAATAATCATAGACACGTGTACATACTTTTTGTTCTTTGAGTAAAAAGTTCACAGGATCGTGGTAAAATGTTTATACAAGTTAGCGCAATACACTTCACAAATACACAATTTACTGGATGTACGGTGTAGAATCAAATGGCAAAATAGGATGGTTAGAATCAACCACAATTCCAAAGTTTGCAATAGAATTCAGGCAGAATTTACAGAAAACGATAGATACAAAGAGAACCTGAGAGACAATCCTAATGCTGGCTGAAAGCACTAGTCAATAAGATGATATAAAGGCTGCACACAGGCCGGGCAGGGAGTCATTGCTCAGGTTAGATCTATAGCTGCCCACATGACAAATGAAGGCAGCTCTGCAGTGGGTGTCAGGTGCATGGCATCACAGACTTAAAACAACTGCAAGGCCTTCACAGCTGAAGCAGATCTGGTCTTTGGCAATCCATAAACGTTTCTCCAGAGGCTGCTGCTGCTTTGTGAAATATGGCTTCATAAATCAGTCTGGAAAAGTGGCACTTGTGCACTTCGTCATCTATCATTGCAGAGAAAGCTTCCAGGCAGGACCAGGCTTGTCACAATTGGCATTGATAAAATACATGCTACTTACATACAAGAAATGCTAAAGCTACATTAGGAAAAAATAAATAAAAAATGGAAGGCGAGGGGGGGGGGGGGGGGGGGAGAAAAAACACATCCTGCTGGTGTTAGCACGCTTGAGGCAGTGGCAGGAGCTTTAGCAACTCATCTTCAAAAGGCATAAAGCCAAAGCTCTTGCAACCTGCAGAAATTGGCTAAGCCTGTAGCCCTCGGCTCCTTTAAGTTGAAACATCTTCAAAGTCTTGCAATCTAACTGTGGGGCACAGCACCTGCCACCCCAGATTTCATTCTATCTGCTCTTGGCAGCTCTGTTCAAAAAGCAAAAGCAGAAGGGATAGAAGGCGATTGTGCAAAGAGTAGAAACTGAAGAGGCAAAAGCAAATGCATTTCTAGAACACTGCAAGTGACTAAACCCAGCAGATAAAATAGAGTCACTAGTAATAAATCAAGAACCCAAAATACTGCAGGAAAATAAAATCAATGCAAGGTCTCATACACAAGAACGGACTTCCAACTGACTTTTCCATGGATTTTGCTGCGAAAGGGCGTTGTCCGTGAACTTGGTATGCATACACACAGCAGCACTTTTTCAGCCAACACACACGAACGTAGTGATGTAATAGACGTACTACGTGGTTTTTTTTGCTCTTTACCGCCACCCATTGGGCAACTTCTGCTATTGGTGTCTGATCATTAGCATTGGTTCTGAGAATGCATGCTTGTACTTTGGACTTAAAGCAGAGGTCCACCCTTTAAAAAAAAAAAAAAAAAAAAAGCCAAAAAGGCTCCAAAAAAAATTGAACTTTTTTTTTATACTTATCAGAAATGGCTGTTGCTATGCAGATTGTCCTAATCTGCCACTTCCTCATCCGCGGTGATCTTCTCTCTTCTCCTACTCGGGGTGCCCTCTGGGATTTATGCGTCTCCCAGAGGATAGTCGCCGATTCACAAAGTGTTGCGCGACTCGCACATGCGCAGCAGGAAACGGGGAGTGAAGCCGCAAGGACATTTGTTGCCGGAAAGTTTGTCTGTTCTCACAGCGAACATTTGTCCAATGAAAAAGCAAAAAAGTTTGTCCGATGGAGCGTACACATGGTCAGAAAAACAGGTCCATGGACAATTGTTGCCAAAAAGTCAGATCGTGTGAACAGGCCGTAAAATCTCAAACATGAGGCCAGCAAATTAGGAAAAAGTAAAAGATACAAGTAGCAGATAAGGCCTTTAATGGTACACTGCACACAAAACTAAAAGTTAAAATAAATCTTAGTGAAAGGCTGCAATTGCCGACTCTTTCCTAAATGGTTGTACTGGCTTTTTCAATTCTTTTTAGTGACCCCAAAAAAGGATGTAAACAGTGACCCCGTATCTAACACAACTGATCAACTTGAAAGGCATACCTTGGAATGGCAATGTACATATTTCTGTGTTTCTTTAACCCTTTAGAAACCAATGACACTTAAAACCCAGGTGCCCACAACAAATTTAGAAACAGTTAATTCTCAAACCCTGCCTACCAAAATCTTTTACATTTCTTTTAAGGGTAGAAAGCTTTTTTATGGTTCGTTTAATAAATCTTTGGTTACCGCTCATGTGTTATAACATGTGAGCATATGAACTGATATGTATCTAGGAATTACAAAAACGTAACCTTTGTAGGTTTTTCTTTCCATTTTTTTTTTTTTTTTTACTGTCAATGTACCCGTCTGTGCCAAGAGTTTGTTTATTTTTACATGCCCATGTGAGCCATACGATTGGTGGTCCTATTGATCATATGATTGGACACCAGAGTGGTTAGTCATAGAAAAGCGCTTTCCACAATTGCAGTCTCTGAACTAGGAGCACATAAAAAGGGAAAACACATAAACGTTCCTTTGGCAAGGGACATGGTGCAGAGGAATGTCAATTTACAGACTGCAGAAAAGAAAGGGGGTTCAAGTGTTACTAAAGTCCATTTTTTTTGTTATTAAAATAACAAACATGTTATACTTACCTGCTCTTTGCAAAGGTATTGCACAGATTGGCCTCGATCCTCCTCTTCTGGGATCTTGGTGCCTCTTCTTTTTATGTCCACCATAGCCAGCTGTTTGCTATGGGGAAAACGTTGGCGGCGCGCTCACGACCTGTGTCTCTATTTCTTCACTGTATTTGATTGACAACAGCAAGAGCTAATGGCTACTGCCGCTTCTCAAATGCTGTGTGAAAAGGAAGTAAGGGGAGAAAAAATGCAGCTGTGCACAGCGCCGATCTCTTCCCCCCTCTCTTACTCTTCACACAGGGGAAGAGGGGCACAGGAAGATTGAAAATGTTTACCTTAATGCAAATAATGCATTAAGGTTAAAAAAAAGGTTTTAAAGTTTAGTAACACTTTAAAGCAGTGTTTTGCCCACCCCTGCAAACATTAAAAGCCAGCACCCACACATACTGCAGCTGCTGGCTTTTAATAATAGGACACTTACCTGTCCTGGAGTCCAGCCATGTCGGCACCGCAGCTGATGTTTCCATCAGCTGTCAGGTGCATGCCGCCGCCATTGCTGGTAAGGGAACCCAGCAGTGTTGCCTTATGGCTTAATGCTGGGAACCCTACTGCGCATACATGAGCCTCTGCTCCTCTCTCCTACTGGCCCGGCGGAAGGAGGAAGAGAGAGACAAGCAGTGACATCATGGGCCGCAGCCAGACTTCTGGAAGCGAGAACAGGATATCTGCCCCCCCCTCATCGAAAGGGGCACCTGAGGGGGGAGGAGACAGATCAGCGGAAAACCACTTTTGGGTGGAACGCCGTTTTACGTTACAAAAGAGTGGTTGGTCTAGACATGGATGTAGGCTTACTTCCTTTTGTTATTAATCTAAACTCCTTCAACTTACCCATTTGCAAACAGTGACAAATATTCTACCTTATGTGGCATAACTATACCTTAAAGGAGTTCTCTGACCTAAAACTTTTAACCCCCGCTGTGCCCGGGCTGTAAAAAATTAGAAAATAAACTTTCACTTACCTGCCTACGATCCCCCGTTGTTCCGATATCGCCGTCCCGTTCTCCGGTCCCGGTCTCTTCCGCTTCCTGTGTGTCGGTGACTCATAGTGCGCTCAGCCTATCAGTCGCCGCGACGGGACATTGCTGCGGCCGCTGATAGGCTGAGCGCACTATGAGTCACCGACACACAGGAAGCGAAAGGGGCCCGGGACCGGAGAACGGGACGGCGATATCGGAACAACGGGGGATCGTAGGCAGGTAAGTGAAAGTTTATTTTCTATTTTTTTACAGCCCGGGCACAGCGGGGGTTAAAAGTTTTAGGTCAGAGAACTCCTTTAAGCTCTACTGCACGATTTTGGCCAAAATGAGAATCACAATTATTTTGCTTAGAAGATTACAATTCTCGCGGCGTAAAATCTGTCACATAAAGCAAAAAGATTTTGGCTAATTTTACTGGTTAGTTTATATATATATATATATATATATATATATATATATATATATATATATATATATATATATATATATATATATATATATATATATATATATATATATATATATATATATATATATATATATATATATATATATATATATATATATATATATATAAATCATGTTTGGGGGTTCTAAGTAATTTTCTAGCAAAAAAAAATATTTTAACTTGAAACCAACAAATGTCCGAAAAAGGTTTAGTGTTTGAGTGGTTAAACTTTCCTCATTTACACACAGAAGTGTATTCCTTTGAGGTAAAGGACAAATTGTTACAATGTTTAGACTTAAAGCAGGAGTTCACCCGAATTTTTTTTTTTAACATTAGATTGATGCTCATTTTGTCAAGGGGAATTGGGTGTTTTTTTAAAATCGAAGCAGTACTTACCGTTTTAGAGAGCGATCTTCTCCGCCGCTTCCGGGTATGGTCTTCAGGACTGGGCGTTCCTATTTGATTGACAGGCTTCCGACGGTCGCATACAGCGCGTCACGAGTTGCCGAAAGAAGCCGAACGTCGGTGCGGCTCTATATGACGCCTGCGCAACGACGTTAGGCTACTTTTCGGAAAATCGTGACGCGATGTATGCGACCGTCGGAAGCCTGTCAATCAAGTAGGAACGCCCAGTCCCGCAGCCCATACCCGGAAGCGGCGGAGAAGATGCATCTCTTAAACGGTAAGTACTGCTTCGATTGTTAAAAAAAACACCCGATTCCCCTTGACAAAACGAGCCTCAATCTAATGTTAAAAAAAAAAGTTTTTTGGGTGAACCTCCACTTTAAGTTCCACTGATAAAGAACGTTGTGATACTTTGCAGACTGCCCGGATTTTTTTCTCCTTTCTTTTGACGGCTGACTGCTTCAGCAGAGCAGAGAGAATTCTCTGCATAGAAAGATCGGGAAATACTTTGTCAAGATGGCAAGGAATAATCGTGCAGCTCCAAGTGACAATCTAATCATTTAAAACCAATGTTACTTAAAGCAGGGCTCGACAAATCCCGGGCGCCAGGTCGCCATGGCGACTAGAAATGGGGTCCTTGGCTTGGAAGGGGGGAAATTTTTTTTTTTTTTTTTTGTAAGCTGGCACCATCTGGTGGTGAGCCGTTGGTATTACAAGTTATTATCACCAGATGTGTAAGCTGGCGCCATCTGGTGGTGGCCGTTGGTATTACAAGCTAAGCATTACAAGTTAAACAGCAATTCTAATGTAATTTTTCACTATTTTCACTGCCATCTTCTTCCCTCTAATTAGAACCCCCAAACATTATATATATTTTTTATCCTAACACCCTAGAAAATAAAATGGCGATCGTTGCAATACTTTCTGTCACGCCGTATTTGCGCAGCGGTCTTACAAGCGCACTTTTTTGGGAAAAAAATTACACTTTTAATTAAAAAATAAGACAACAGTAAAGTTATCCCCATTTTTTTTATATTATGAAAGATGATGTTACGCCGAGTAAATTGATACCCAACATGTCACGCTTCAAAATTACGTCCGCTCGAGGAATGGCGACAAACTTTTACCCTTTAAAATCTTCATAGGCGACCTTTAAAAAATTCTACAGGTTGCATGTTTTGAGTTACAGAGGAGGTCTAGGGCTAGAATTATTGCTCTCGCTCTACCAATTGCGGCGATACCTCACATGTGTGGTTTGAACACTGTTTACATATGCGGACGCTGCTCACGTATGTGTTCGCTTCTGCGCGCAAGCTCGTCGGGACGGGGCGCGTTTTCTGGCTCCTAACTTTTTTAGCTGGCTCCTAGATTCCAAGCAAATTTCTCAAACCCTGACTTAAAGTGAAATTGTCTTTATGCAGGGTTTCTACTATATTGCAGAAATCACATTAATAATGCACAGATCACCTGAGGCCTCATGCACACTGGACGTTTTTACAGCAGCTGTTTTTGGCAGATGTTTTTTTCTACAGTCAAACTCTCCATCATGTTATCCTATGTGTCTGCACACATAGGCCGTTATCAGCAGTTTTGGGCAGTGGCGTTTTTGAGCAGTAAAAAAAAAAAAAAAAAAGCTAGTGGGTTTCGAGAGGCGTTTTTCAGCTGTAAAAACGCTCCAATGCTGATTAACGTGGATAAACGCCTAAAAACGTCACTCACCAGCGTTTTTTAATCCATTGAAAAAAAAAATATATATATTTTTCAACAAAAACGCTAACAACCGCTATTGAAAAATTCACTGCAAAGCTACTGGCGTTTTTATAACGTTATTTTAACGTCCAGTGTGCACAAGGCCTAAAGGTCTACACATTTGGTCAAGTTTCTGGTCATCATGGATCCTAAAGCATCATACCGCATACATACAACATTTTTCCTCGACGCGATTCCTCTCAAGCCTGACTTGCATACCCAAGATAGTGAAGAAAAAAAAATGCTCAAGCAAAGCGCGGTGACGTACAATGGCACTATAAAGGGAAAGTTCCATTCGAATGGCGCCACCCTTTGGGCTGCTTATGCCAATTTCCCTGTCTCATAACTTGCTTCTAAGCATGCACATTTTTTTCCCCCTTGTTAAAGCGTACACACTACCGTTTTTATCCACGTGAAAAACTACGACGTGAAAAACGGCGAGAAAAAAATGCTCTGGAGCCTACACACGACCAATTTAAAATTTTTTTATTTTTCTCGTCCTGAAAAACAGTCGTGTGTACGCGGCATCACTTTATCTAGGAAGTACAAGACATTTAGGACTACAGTTATATTTTGTTCTTATCACGTAGTGGCGTAGCAAAGCAGGAGGTCTATGTGATGACGGTCTCATTGGTGACATGGACAACAAAGGACCGCAAAATCAATTTCATGGAGTTCATGGACAGCTGCTAGAGCAGGGTGTGGGTTATACCCGGGGAACCACGCCCCCTGGGAGGGGCTGCACTAAGGAAAAGTTGTTAACACTTTAAGTGCTGTATTTCTGCCTAACTCTCCTGGAAGGAAGCGGATATAACCCTAAGGTCAAAGGCTGCTGTGTCCGTCCATGAACGGAAGAGAAATAAGCAATTATGTGACGGCCAATAGCACCGATGGCAGATAATGGACTGTGGGTATTGCAAGGAGAAGCAGGACCCTTTAGAAGTGAAAGGTTTCACAGACAAATCTAAGACCTTCAGCATTTTATTAGTAATGTATGCTATAATCCAAGCATTGTCCAAGAACCTTTCAAATATGCCAGAGCTAAAAATACATATGTATAGATCACACATGGCACTTGCTGTCTCCCTGGGTCTGTAGTACAGGACATATCAGACTGCAGAAAGAGGATTGTCTTTTTTTTTTTAATTTTTCAGCAGTATTCAAATGCTCCTTTCATTAAACTTGTTTAATTAGAATCCAGCTGCTAATTTGCAAGTCGATACCAGAGGGTGCAGGACAGCCTTCCTTTGAATACTGTCCCTGTGATCTACTGTGCTCACACACTGCCATCCTTCAGTAGCCTCCGCAAGCTTTTCTGACAATTAGTGCAGGAGAAGCTGTATTGATCTTGACAGGGAAAATATTAATCTTCTTCCCGTTTTAATGAACCATAATCTTCAAGGGGGTTTATTCTCTTGCTTGCTGTGGCAACTCGCGACAATGGGTAATCTTAACCACATCCCGCATAACAACTAAATGCAAATAAGATTGCTGCTGTCTGAGAAGATACCACTTTGCCCTCCAGAGAGGAAATCAAAACAGTTACAAGTTACCCCTCGTCAACAATATCAGCTATTTTAAGCTGTTTAGCAGTCTGACAGCGCAGGGTAGCATTGTATATATAGACTGTCACCATCCACATGAAAACTACTAAATCATTTTTATTACAGATTTATTGGTCTCAATCAATTTTCTGAGACTGGCAGCAAAGCCCAGTTTAATTAAGCTGCTGCCTATTAATATTCCAGCAACTTCTGGCACATTACAGTAATATTTTAGGTACTCTGTAGTTATCCAGCATGCAACTAAAGGCAATTATTTTTACAAAACCAGCAACAATTGGATTTAGTTTTTTGTTATTTCATTATGTAATTGCACACTGCCAATTGGGCTTTACTGCAATACGTTTCAAATGATGGACAGAGAAGCAAAAACATTTCCAATTAAGAAAGTTGATTTCCAACACTCAGACACAATAGGGTTAATTAACTAAAAATGGAGAGTGGAAAAATCTGGTGCAGCTGTGCATGGTAGCCAATCAGCTTCCAACTTCAACTTGTTCAATTTAAGGGGTTGTAAAGGCAGAAGGTTTTTTGTTATCTTATTGCATTCTATGCATTAGGATAAAAAGCCTTCTGTGTGCAGCAGCCCCTTCTAAAGGCCGTACACACCATCGGATTTTCAGATGGGAATTGTGTGAGGACAGGCTGATGACGGAAAATCCGACCGTTTATATGCTCCATCGGACAATTGCTGTTGGAATTTCTGGCAACAAATGTGGGATAGCACGCTTTAAAATTGAATAACAAATGTGTGTTGTCGGATTATCCGATCGTGTGTACACAAGTCCCTCAGAAAAAATCCAAAGTACAAAACACGCATGCTCATAAGCAATGCTAACCATAACAAAATATTAGCAGAAGTTGCCCAAAGGGTGGCGCTAAAGAGCTGAAAAACCACAGAGATTTGTGTTTGTTGGCCAACAATTCTTTGCCATTTGTATGCAATACAAGTTCATGTCCAATGCCCTTCAGACAAAATTCCGAGGCTTTGTCTGTGGAAAATCCGATCGTGTGTACGAGGCTTTACACTTACCTAAGGTCCCTCTGTGTCCAGCGATATCCACGAGTGTCTCAGCCATCCAAGATTCTCCTTCCTGATTGGCTGAGATAGCATCAGAACCATCATAGGCTCTTGCTGCTGTCAATCAAAGTCATCTAGCCAATCGGTGAGAGAGGCTAGAGGGCCGGGGTCTGGGCTCCAAGTCTGAATGGACATACAGAAATGTGCCGCTTCTATGAATCGGTTTTGAGCAATCTACACAAGTAGCCCGATTTACTGAAAGACATGCGTGTATATGCTGGCACATCGACTGTGGTGTACAAGCACCAGCATTTAAATGTACGCCGACTAATGGTCTTAACTCTAACTGCTGACCACTTATTTAACCAACGTCCTGGACTTTCAGTGGTGATATCTGAATGATGTCTGCAGCTACAGATATCGTCTTTTAGACCCGGCGATTCCCTACACCATAAGAACGATCACAGTGGCTTGGACACCCCCCCCCCCCCCCCAACGCCTTCTGGTGCTTCTACCGACTCACCCCTGCCATCGGTGAGTCGGAGAAGAAGGAACCTGCCGGCCCCAGATGCCGACCATAGAGATGGTCCCCTGAGTCTCTATGATCGTTCAGAGGCTGGGCACGATGTTATGACGTCAAGCCCAGCCTCTGCATTTAAAACAAATGGCGCTGCCTCGGCTGGGAAGCCAAGATTTTTTTATTTCAGGCTTCCCAGTCTAGAGGTTAGATGTGGGGTCTTATTGACCCCATATCTCACTGTAAAGAGGACCAAGTCATGCCATAATCCTGTTCCAAGGGAATGATTACATTTTTTGTAATAGGAATAAAAAGTGATCAAACCAAAAAAAAAAAGTTTTCAAAAGTGTCAAATTAGAAAAAAAAAAAGTTAAATTAACAATAATAATAAAAAAAAGTGTAAGTGTGCAAGCGAAAAAAAGTCGTGCCCACATATGAAAACTGTGTTCAAACCACACGTGAGGTACTGCCGCGAATGTTAGAGCGAGAGCAATAATTTTAGCCCTAGACCTCCTCTAACTTAAAACATGTAACCAGTAAAAAAAAATAAAAAATAAAGTGTCGCCTATGGGGATTTAGTACCAAAGTTTGGCACCATGCTACGAGCGTGTGCAATTTTGAAGCGCGACACGTTGGGTATTTATTTACTCGGTGTAACATCATCATTCCTATCATGCAAAAAAATTGGGCTAACTTCGCTGTTAAATAAATGAGCAGATAAAAAGTTGCAACGACTGCCATTTTATTCTCTAGGGCTCTGCCAATAAAAAAAAAACAAAAAAAAAAAAACAACATGTTTGGAGGTTCCATGTAGCACACAACATTAATTGAAGGAGACTGTAAAAACTTGAATATGTAAAAAGCCTTAATAAAACAGCACCTGTGAAGGGCATGGTACTTTGCACATGCGCAGAATAAAATCTTTTGGAAAGATTATGGAATGCCACATGTCAGTGTTTAAAACAGATTCCACTGATCGGTACCTGTACATATACCAGGTTTTCCATTGATAGCCAGGAGAACACAGGGACTGTTGCTAGCAGCTACAGCCATTGGCAATAATCGCATGTAAAAATCCAGCATCCTGGTTGTACTCAAGTTGATTGTTGCTGAACTGGCCAAGATTTGAACTATGGCTGCCTTAAGACCTAAAGCAGGTGTGCCCAACCAGTGGCCCGGGGGCCACATGTGGCCTGCGGAGCCCTCTAATGCGGCCCACGACCTTCTGCTCTGGGATGGAATAAAATAGAATACTGTTATTAAAAGGTACGTTTTTATTACAAAAATCACAGTGCGTGTGTATATATGGGCATATCTGTTCTGCAGGGGTTACTGGGCTGCTTTCAAACAGATCCACAGGTACAGAGAAGTGTACCTGGGGGTTACCTACACTGAGCCATAGACTTCTATTACCTGCGAGTTTGGTGTGCTGAGATTAGAGTGGGCTCTATAGAGCCAAGTGGACTGCCAGCCACCCACTTCACTCATTGTGGCCCGCGACTGGATACCAAGTCGCTTAAGTGGCCCTTGCTCTTCAAAAGGTTGGGCACCCATGACCTAAAGCAATAACCCCACTGGCAAAAAAAAAAAAAAAAAAGAAGATCCCGAACATTATATGCTCTATTCTTACTCTCTAGTATTGGCCAAGTACTGATCTGTTACAGGGGGAGCCAGAAGCGGCTGCTGAATAGCAGGTCTGAATTATAAATACTTTGCAACCATATTATTGTTACAAAGTATTTAAACTACCGTAGCCTTCATGTGCGGATCAAATAAGCTTCCTTTGATCTGCATTAAATGTTAATTTACGCAACCTTGCAAGTGAAATCAATTTTTTTTTATTAAAAACTTTACCCAATTAACCCCTCAACTCTTCCTTAACCCTCACTACTACTTCCCCTTAGTTATGTTCCTGCCGGGTTGTTTTAACCATTCGTTAAACTTTTTTTTTCCAACTTTTCTTTTGCAACGACACATTTAAAGCGGTTCACCACCCTAAAGTGGAGTCCCACTGATCGGAACCCTCCCCCCCTCCGGTGTCACATTTGACACCTTTCAGGGGGGAGGGGGGGTGCAGATACCTGTCTAAAGACAGGTATTTGCACCCACTTCCGGCCACACGCTACGGGCAAAAGACGGGCATTCCGTCACATCCCGTCTGTCGCCCGTTGTGTGCTGGGAACACTCGGCTCCCAGCACACAGCGTGTGAGCCAATCGGCGGGCGCAGCGCAACTCGCGCATGCGCCGTAGGGAACCGGGCAGTGAAGCCGCAGCGCTTCACTTCCTGGTTCCCTCAGCGTGGATGGCGGGGGGAGCAGCAGAGTGACGAGCGATCGCTCGTGCTCTGCTGCGATCGGCGCTGGACTCCAGGACAGGTAAGTGTCCTAATATTAAAAGTCAGCAGCTGCAGTATTTGTAGCTGCTGGCTTTTAATATTTTGTTCCCATGGCACATCCGCTTTAACAAATACACAATCCCAAGTATCATTGTTTTCATAGCTTTAAAGTGCTTAATTGGCATTAACTGTTGTGTCATGTACATTTAATGTGTACTTTCTTCAAACTGCTAAAAGACTCCTTTAAGATCTGGTGAGTAGTACAGGTACCACTGACATCGGTGCTACAGATATAATGAAAACTAGCAAAAAATTTCTTTGCTGCCCTCTATGGTTGCCCATTTACAAAAACAAAAAGCTGCACCTGACCATTTTCAAGGGTCAAATCATCTCAACTGGGTAAAGGGGTTGAAGCATATAAGTAATTGTTTACCTAAAAAAAGACTTGTATGCAACCCATAGCCTTGTGATCTGACCAACCATGTTATATTAGTGGCAATACATAAATCACAAACTGCAGAGAGTGCTATTCTGTTAAAGGGGTTGTAAATGCAGTTTTTTTTTATCTTAATGCATTAGGATAAAAATCCTTCTGTTTGCAGCAGCGACCCCAATACTTACAGTATCCAAGGTCCAGCGATGTCCACGAGTGTGTCTGTCATCCGACATTATCCCTCCCGATTGGCTTAGACACAGCATCAGCGCCATTGGCTGCCGCCAAAATCAGCTAGGGGGTGGGGCAGGGCTCCATGTCTGAATGGACACATTGAGTTGTGACTCGGCTCAGGTGACCCCATAGCAAGCTGCTTTCTGTGGGGGCACTGAACAGGAGGGAGGGGCCAGGAGCACCAAAGAGGGACCTGAGAAGTGGAGGATCCGGACTGCTCTGTGCAAATCCACTGCAGCAAAGCAGGCAAGAACATGTTTGGTATTTTTATAGAAAAAACACAACACAACTTTACAATCACTTTAAAGCGGGAGTTCACCCTGAAAAAAAATGTTAACTGCTCATTTTGTCTAGGGGAATCGGCCAGTTTTTTTTAAAATCGAAGCTGTACTTACCGTTTTAGAGAGCGATCTTCTCCGCCGCTTCCGGGTATGGTCTTCGGGACTGGGTGTTCCCATTTGATTGACAGTCTTCCGACGGTCACATACATCGCGTCACGAGTAGCCGAACGTCGGTGCGGCTCTATACAGCGCCTGCGCACCGATGTTCGGCTACTTTCGGAAAATCGTGACGCGATGGATGCGACCGTCGGAAGACCGTCAATCAAATAGGAACGCCCAGTCCCGCAGCCCATACCCGGAAGTGGCGGAGAAGATCTATCTCTAAAACGGTAAGTACTGCTTCGATTTTAAAAAAACTAGCCGATTCCCTTAGACAAAATGAGCATCAATCTAAGGTTAAAAATTTAACTGTCCTGACAACCACCTACTGACCATTCTGTAGATATCGCCTTTTGTAAAACCCAATTTGCTTAAAGGGTACTTCTTTCCAATGAACTTATAGCACCTAGAGCCAAGGAAAAATACTTTGAGGTGTTCCAGCATGGGGAAAACAAAATTTAGTCAGCAGCTACAAATACTGTAGCTGCTGACTTAAATATATGAGCACTTACTTGTCCAGGGAGCGAACAATGTTGGCACCCCAGCCGATGTTCAGATCAACTATCGGATGCTGCTGCTTCCACCATCTCCACTACGGGAAGCCAGCCGTGAAGCCTTCCGACTTCAGACGGTTTCCTACTGCGCATGAGTGAAGCGATCTGCACTTTTTAATTGGCTTGCCAGCGGAGGAAGAAAGGGGGTGGGGGGTGAACTTCCAAGGGAGGTGCCACCTCCCAAAAGTGGGGACAGGGACCTGTCAAAAAAAAAAAAAAAAAAAAAAAAAAAAAAAAGGTACCCGTTTCCCCTCCCCTGAAAGGTGCCAAATATGGGGGGGGGGGGATGGAGGTTGCAAATAAACCAAAGTTCCACTTTTGGGTGGAACTCTGCTTTAACATCAAAAAACAAACAAATGAAGCAATGTAGCACTTAATGGCATAGATCAGTGGTCTCCAAACTGCAGCCCTTTGCTTGCATTTATCTGGCCTTTGAGGTACTTTTTCTCCCACCAAGACACTATTCCTCCCACTGACCCCAACAATAGGGAATCATTTCTGGTGGTGACAAGGGGGCAGGATTTCTCCCATTGACGCCAACAATGTGGCACTATTTCCCCCACTGACACCAATGATTGGGGCACTATTCCTCCTACCAATAATGGAACAGTATTACTCCCACAAATACCAAGGCTAGGGGAGTATCCCCCCTGCTGACACCAAGACAGTGTGCTATTCCTTTCCCTAATACTAAAGACGCATTATTTACTCAAATTCTACTCTGAATGGCCACAGTGTGGCTCCCTTTCAAGTCTGAAGGTCAGTAAAACAGTTTTAGAACGTTTGGAGACCCCTGGGCATAGATGGCGCCTACTCAAATCTACTCTGAAATTATTCAAAATTCAAACTAACTACATAAAAAGTGGACAGAGTGTAATATATTATCAAGTATGCAAATAAACTACTTAAATAACGCAATTGCTTTGTCCAAATTTCAATATTTAGCCAACTCCTAATACATTAGCTGTAATATTAGTAAAAAAAAAAAATATATGTGCAAAAACACTAACATTATCCTTACACCTACATAGGATCAGGTTGAAGTATATGAACCCTTATTTTTTAACTTCTCTGCATCTTCCTGCAATTCTACAATATAGCTACACGTTTTGCAAGCAAGCTGTTGTAGCAAGTTCTCATTGCAGTGAGGTAAAAAGCACCAGCTTTTTTTTTTTCTTTTTTTTATGTGGAACACCCTTGTTTAATGACCAGGTCAGTGTGCTGTCCAAGAGAAATATTTAAGAACATGGTACAAAAAAAAAAAAAAACTACGCTTAGCACGGGCTTTAGAAGTGAATGGCTGATCTTCTGCCCAATGCAGCTTGGTCTTCGTGCAACATTGACACTGAAGGCATTAAGATATTGATCTGTATTGACTACTTTTAGTATGTGTGACAGCTTGTCTTCATGATGCAACTTACCTAAGCAGTAACAATTGCTCACAAGACTGCTAATTTATGTGGTCAATAGGATCTTGCAGGCAGAGGCAGATATGTGATATTAACATCCTCTGCTGACTTATTGAAGCTGCTCTATTATTCATTTTACTAACCACAAGTACACTTGTTGCACTTTGTTTTGTTACACTATGTGTGCAAGATACAGTTTTGCTTTAGGTCTTTCTTTATTAAAAGGGCAACAAAGTAATAAGTAGGGTTGTCCCGATACCACTTTTTTAAGACCGAGTACAAGTACCGATACTTTTTTCCAAGTACTCGCCGATACCGATTACTGATACTTTTTTTTCAATGTCATGTAGCAGTTTGACAGATGGGGACCGATAGGTGGCACTGATAGTCGGCACTGACTGGTGACTGGCACTGATGCGCACTAATAGGTGGCACTGATTGCACTGACAGGTGGCTGTCACTGAAATCTCTGGACCCCTTTACATTACACAGCACCACACCTCTGGACCCCCTTACATTACATAGCGCCCTGCACCTCTGGACCCCCTTACATTACATAGCGCTCTGGACCCCCTTACATTACACAGCACCCTGCACCACTGGACCCCCTTACATTACACAGCACCCTGCACCCGTTTACATTACACAGCCCCCCACAGCTCTAGACACCTGTATGTTAAACAGGCACCCCCCAACAGTTCTGGACCCCCTGCATGTTACAGACATCCCCCCTCTACAATACAGACACAACCCCCCCCCCCCTCTACAATACAGAGACAACCCCCCCCCTCTACAATACACACACAACCCCCCCCCCCCTCTACAATACAGAGACAACCCCCCCTCTACAATACAGAGACAACCCCCCCCCTCTACAATACAGAGACAACCCCCCCCCTCTACAATACAGAGACAACCCCCCCCCTCTACAATACAGAGACAACCCCCCCCCTCTACAATACAGAGACAACCCCCCCCCTCTACAATACAGAGACAACCCCCCCCCTCTACAATACAGAGACAACCCCCCCCCCTCTACAATACAGAGACAACCCCCCCCCTCTACAATACAGAGACAACCCCCCCCTCTACAATACAGAGACAACCCCCCCCCTCTACAATACAGAGACAACCCCCCCCCTCTACAATACAGAGACAACCCCCCCCCCTCTACAATACAGAGACAACCCCCCCCCCCTCTACAATACAGAGACAAACCCCCCCCCCCTCTACAATACAGAGACAAACCCCCCCCCCCCTCTACAATACAGAGACACACCCCCCCCCCTCTACAATACAGAGACAACCCCCCCCCCCTCTACAATACAGAGACAACCCCCCCCCCTCTACAATACAGAGACAACCCCCCCCCTCTACAATACAGAGACAAACCCCCCCCCCCCTCTACAATACAGAGACAACCCCCCCCTCTACAATACAGAGACAACCCCCCCCTCTACAATACAGAGACACAACCCCCCCCTCTACAATACAGAGACAACCCGCCCCCCTCTACAATACAGAGACAACCCCCCCCCCTCTACAATACAGAGACAAACCCCCCCCCCCTCTACAATACAGAGACACACCCCCCCCCCCTCTACAATACAGAGACACAACCCCCCCCTCTACAATACAGAGACACAACCCCCCCCTCTACAATACAGAGACACAACCCCCCCCCTCTACAATACAGAGACACAACCCCCCCTCTACAATACAGAGACACAACCCCCCCTCTACAATACAGAGACACAACCCCCCCCCTCTACAATACAGAGACACAACCCCCCCCCTCTACAATACAGAGACACACCCCCCCCCCCCTCTACAATACAGAGACACAACCCCCCCCCCCCTCTACAATACAGAGACACAACCCCCCCCCCCTCTACAATACAGAGACACAACCCCCCCCTCTACAATACAGAGACACAACCCCCCCCCCTCTACAATACAGACGCACAACCCCCCCCTCTACAATACAGACGCACAACCCCCCCCTCTACAATACAGACGCACAACCCCCCCCCCTCTACAATACAGAGACAACCCCCCCCCCCCTCTACAATACAGAGACAACCCCCCCCCTCCACAATACAGACACCCCACCCCCTCTTCAGACTCGTAATGCTGTGCACCTCGGCTGATAATCAGCGTGCCGTGCACAGCACTTGTTAACTACACAGAGAAGAGGGAGGCGGGTTCGGTCTGCACGGCAGTCACACAGCCTAGACTTATCAGAGCTGCGGCCGGACCCCCCGCAAAGTGAGACTTCAGCCTGTGTGTCCTTCCTACCTTCCTTTCACCGCCATGCCATGCCGCCCGTTCTCTTCAGTCATGGAAGGGGGGTGCCGGCCTGACACCCCCCAGCGTGTGCTGCCCGCCCCCTCTCCAGCCAAATTCTGTCCGCACTCCCCCCGCCCTCTCCTGCCTTCCCCAGCCACTGACTCCTCCCGGCCACTACACAAAAAAAAGTACTCGCGCAAATGCTCTGCATCGGTCCCGATACCAGTATCGGTATTGGGACAACCCTAGTAATAAGATTGCCCTTTTGTGTGTAAAATTATACTCATCTGTGCATGTCTTGCATAGAGCACTGCCACCTTTGGAGATTTACGCTTAGGATTCAAGAGTGTTTGGTTGTTAGAAAATATTATTGTATTATTGAAGGTAGGCTAGAACACTTGAAACTAAGATATTGATAGGGCACCAAAGTAAAATCCACACCAGGCACCCCTACTACATTCTACTGAATAGGAACAGAATCTCAACACTATGTTTAAAACAGAGGACTTCAATGAAAGACGCCCTTGGGATTTGTCTCTAGTTGTCAGAAATAAGACCCGTAATGGGTTTTTGAGGCTTGTGTAGCCTTGCATTAGAGATCCAGAAGCCATTCTGGAACAACAGCTATCATTCCAGTCAATCAAGTAAGGCAGATTAAGGAGCAGGTATTGACTGAGGTTTGAGTCAATATGACCTATTGATCCAAGACACAGGACAAGTAAAATAGACAGTGCATAAAAACCAAACACGCATTAGGTCACATACCTCCATGTCTGGTCTGTAGCGGTCTTCAAACACAGCCATTGCAGCCAGGGACCCGGATCCTGCAAAACATACCATTTTAATATATAGAAAGCTAATTATTATAAAACAGCCAACATTCAGAAAATAGACTTCTTGTGTCGTAAATGATTTCTTTGTTTTTTACACTTAATAAAAACTCTTATGGCACATTTCCACATTTTGACCTTTTTATCCTTGATACACCACGTTTATGAAGGAAAAGAGATAGATATATCTATCTATATATATACACACACACATCTATGTGACTGTGAAATCAAATGTGGTGTAGATAAACTTCAGATTGGTCATCTCAGGCCGCGTACACACGGTCGATCCATCCAATGAGAATGGTCCGACGGACCGTTTTCATCGGTTCACCGCTGAAGCAGACCGATGGTCTGATGTGCGTGCACACCATCAGTTCAAAACCCAATCGGGTCAGAACGCGGTGACGTAAAACACACGACGTGCTGAAAAAAACGAAGTTCAATGCTTCGACTTGATTCTGAGAATGCGTGGATTTTGAACCGATGCTTTTGTGTACTAACCATCGGTTTTGACCGATGGTCAGCCGCCCATCGGTTCAATTTTAAAGCAAGTTCTAGAATTTTTGTCTGAAGGACAATAGACCGATGGGCCATACACACGGTCGGTTTGGACCGATGAAACTGGACTTCAGGCCGTTTTCATCGATTTGGACCGACCGTGGGTACGCGGCCTCAGAGGTTTTGTCTCCTGCCATCTCCAATAACAGTCTATTATTGGAGAGCCGTCTGATTCACAAGCCAACTGAAATACAGCATCTGCCTAAAAGTCTCCAAAAAGTCTAAAAGGGCTCTAATGTTTACAGTAACCAATTAGCTTCTTTCATGCTTTTAGTGGAGGTTAGGCAAGATATAAAAGTGAAAAGCTGCTTTCTGTGGCCAAAATAGTTTTTTCACTATTATATGCAAAAAAATAAATGATAATGTTTGTACAGTAGGAGTTTGCACCATCAAAGCAAAAATTCAGCAATTATAAAATATGGGACTGCCACGTTTCAAGTGGTTTTTTTTCCCCCCCCCGAACAGACCAAAAGGGGACTGCTGCCCTGAAAAGGAAATGAACCTCCCAGTTTCCAGCTCGGGGTCAGCAACCATACTAAATTATTGAATAGCCTGTACCATGTGAATGAATCTGCTTTACACCAAAACCTACAAACATTTGTAACTGGCAGCTAAGAAGTTAAGTGTGGTTTGTTGATCTAAATTTTGCTGGATGTGCACTCAAATTCCCCAAACTCTCCCTCGGTCATGGATAGAATAAATAACACCACCTATTATAGACTCTCATTGCCCATCGTATGTAGAACAAGCTGTCGCCTGGTACATGGTTAAAACCTGCCCTGGCTTTAGCGGTGATGTATGAGCCTCTGTAAGGGTAATGATCCTAAACCGCAGCGATATCCTCTAACAGCAGTATCTGTCACATTCATTGGGATTACCACGCTCATTGATTTGTGTCTGTAAATCTGCCGTCCCTACCCTTTAAATTTGATCTCTAATTGGGCCTCCTTAAATGGTTCAGACCAGGCTAGTCTGTATATTCTCAGAGCGCTGTCACAGGCAGCGTCTCTCCTCCCATTATACATTCTGCAGATTTGATGGAATCAGCAGGACTCCTCATTTGAAACAGTTTAATCGCCTCCTCTATCCTCGCGTTAAACCATTGAGGTGGTCAAGCGATGCACACAAATCATCCTAAATGGAAAATATAGCTCTCTCTGTGACCCAGCTAAATAGATAGAGCTATGCAAAACAAGTTAAAAAGTAATAAATGCCAAAGGGATCTTTTAATTGGAATAAAAAATTAGACACAACTTTATTTTCTTCACTATACAGCTGCATTCCAGCACTTTGCCAGTGTGTCTGAAATTATTTTTTAGTGTATTTTCCTTTGCTAAAGGATTAGGAAGACAAGTTGAAAACACTTGATGGTGCTGAATTGCTTCCCCCCTTACAGGTAAAAAATGTATTTATTTTGTTGCAGAAGGATAATATTTACAACCTTTGTTCTGGCATTCACCTGTGCAATCCTAAGCATTGACATTTGTATATTCTACCAAAAGATTACCAAGACAACAACATCACATTACCTGCTTGGAAGGAGAGATGCTCATGACAAAAAAAAAAAAATTAAAATAATAAACCAGATATTTAATATCATATATACCATACGGGTAAATTTGGCCACAGAAAAGCAAGGGACCCCAGAAGTCGAGGATCGGGGCCACACTGTGCAAAACAAACTGCAAAGTGGAGGCAAGTATGACATAATTGTTATATAAAGAAACAAAAAACAAAGCCTTAGAGCATTTTTTGTACAAAGTTTAGATGAGTTGAGTTTTAATTTTTGTTCTGCCAGAAAGCTCCAATCGGAAAAGCGAACTAGAAGGGTTTTTTCCTGCCTCTAAACGCCAAGCTCAAAATATGCCTGTAATCGTCCCAATGTGCATGGAGCCATAGGATAACAGTGATCTACTTCTACAGGCAGAACAAAAAACTCCTGCAGAAGCAGCGATTTTTAACCCAGTGTGCATGGAGCCTTAATAGAGACACCAGGGGGTCTCAACAGAAACCTGGTGTCACTTCTGTCTTCAGCCAGTGCAGATTATGGACAGAACTCAATCTGCAGATTTCCTGTCTGGTGCCTCCAGAATACTTAAAAGGTGTTGTAAAGGTACAATTTTTTTCCTAAATAGCTTCCTTTACCTGAGTGCAGTCCTCTTTCACTTACCTCATCCTTCGATTTTGCAATTTTAAATGTCCTTATTTCTTCTGAGAAATCCTCACTTCCTGTTCTTCTGTCTAACTCCACACAGCAATGCAAGGCTTTCTCCCTGGTGTGGAGTGTCGTGCTCGCCCCCTCCCTTGGACTGCAGGAGAGTCAGGACGCTCTCTACGTTGCAGATAGAGAAAGGAGCTGTGTGTTAGTGGGCAACCTGACTCTCCTGTAGTCCAAGGGAGGGGGAAAGCACAACACCCCACACCAGGGAGAAAGCCTTGCATTACTGTGTAGTTACAGACAGAAGAACAGGAAGTGAGGATTTCTCAGAAGAAATAAGGACATTTAAAAGCAAAATGGAAGGATGAGGTAAGTGAAGGAGGACTGCACTAAGGTAAAGGAAGAAAAAATAAAAATAAAATAAATAAAATAAATTGTACCTTTACAACCCCTTTAAGTCTGCTTACATCGCCCTACCCATGGAGCTGCTTAGAGCTTCCAATCAGGAGTGACTGAACAACGTATCGAATCAGAATGCCCGTGTGAAAGAGCCCTTAATATTACAAATCCCACTTACAGTTTATGTGACCCCCTCATGCTTTAATCATTCCAGAATGTGTAAAAAGCTAGATATTAAAAAAAAAGCATCTTACAGTTGTCAGTGGTGGCTGGCAAAGCGAACATAAATTCACAGCTTTCAATGATCCTAAAGCAAGTTGGGCACAAATTATTCTAGTTTGGGAAATTGGCTTATTTGCATATTGACAGCCATGCCAGCATCAGAAACTGCACTCCAGAAAGGTTAACACAAAGCAAATTATTTTTAAACAAACCATAAGCCACATGTATTTGCCTGAACTTAGAACCTTCTGAAAGAACAAGTTTAGAGAAAATCTAGCAGGGAGCCACCTTATAGAGCTGAAAATGCTTTATGCAGTAAAAAGCACTTTATACAAACATCACAGTGTATGCATCTCTAAGCACAAGCTGATCTGCTCTGATAGAACACAGTGCTCAGGCTATATGTGCAATTAGCAAGAGAGATTACAAAGCATAGAGAGTGCAGAGATGGCTGAATTAACAGCGTAAAAGCTCCCCAAAAATAGGTTTCTTTTAATACGGCCAGCCATCTACAGCTATTCCCCAACTCCAGAAATCACCCCTAAAGCGGGCTATAAATGGATCTTTTCTTTTTAATCAGCCACTGGCTGAACTGGTCGATTTTAAAACCATCTAAGGCCAGTTTACTTTCGGTTGAACATCCCCTGGCTACTGGTTCCAAAAAAAAATAGGGCTGGTATAATGGGTGCATAAACATCATGCCAATATGAGTGGTGCACGTCTATGCATAGTTCAAAAGGTTGGCAATTTTGACCATGGTCACATGTGTGGCTACACTTTGGGCTAAAATGACATTGTATAACCATTCCAGGAGAGATCAGAAAAACACTTCCACCATGACACCAGGTATTTCGCTAGACTTTAATGAACTCTACTGTTAAAGATTACATACTGCGTAAAATATGGAGTCACTGACACCAGGTATGCATTGCTAGGCTTAGTATTACGTGGTGAAAGCATTCAGTGGGTATAATGTTAACACTGGATCTATGCAGTCGTTCAGAATGTTCACCCAGTGGGAGGAGCCCTCAGTGGTCTCATATACTGTAATGTACGCACACAAACTACAATACCATACACCATCACACACTGGAGGGGGCTAGTACATTGGCTTTGCAAAGCAGTCTTCGAGGTGGCGTTATTACCAATCCCTGGATGAGGACCTGTAGGTGTCCACACTTTGACAATACCAGCCATTACATCTTGTTTTTGCAGATCGTTACTGTGTCATCTGTAGACCTGATGGGCAGCTCAAAGGCCAACTGAAAGAGTGCACACAGCAGGCCAATTGCAAGAAGCAGCTTAGCATTGAAACAGGAAATCATGTCATTGGTTGAATCTCTAGGTTTGTAACAGATTCACACACAATTATTTGCATAAGTAAATGTTTTCAGTACAGTGTAGGTTACCGAATGTTTTTGGCTTCAGGCTTTTTTTCTACAGTCAAAAAACTCTATCATGTTATTCTATGTGTCCATGCACACATAGGCCGTTATCAGACGTTTTTGGCTGGGGTGTTTTTTGGCAAAAAATAAATGAAAACTAGTGGGCTCCGAGGGGAGGTTTTCAGCTGAAAAATGATCCAACACCGATAAACGGGCAAAAAGGTGGCTCATCAGCAGTAAACGTTTTTGATCCATGAAAAGAAAAACAAACGCAGAAAAAACGCTATTGCAAAAACGTTTAAAAAAACTCAATGCAAAACTACTGCCGTTTTTGTAACATTATTTTAACATCCAGTGTGCATGAGGCCTCAAGGGGTTGTAAAGGCAGAAGGCTTTTTTATCTTTATGAATTCTATGCATGAAGATAAAAACACCATGGAAGGGTATAAAGTGATTAGCAATCGAAATATTTAGTGCTTATAAAATGTAAGTGGATATAAACCCTCCATATACCCAGTGAAGTGAACAGCCTCAGGCGATACACAGAGATAAAACAAATCTCCCTACATAAAATTTACATTTATATACTGTTTAGAAAATGCACATCATGTTAGATTTTTTTCTTCCTGGTTAGCACTGCAGTGACACCTGGGCATACAGCAAAGACAGCCGATTGGAGGAAAGGCACACCCTCTTCTCCTCATAGGTAGACATTTTCAGCTCTGTCTGTTGAATCATTCAGCTCAGTGCTAATCTATTTATGGCATCCTCCCCAACACAAAAAACTCTGGCTGCTTTTATCATATGTGACAGAGAACTTGTCATCAGGCTAACAGAAGAATGGAGCAGGAGAAAGCAAAGAGACTCAGTGCTTTGAAAAGAGATAACAAAACACTGCAGATATATGTGCCCAGCTCAAATTTCATGAATCGGGTTTACATCCACTACTGATCCTTACCAATCCTGCATATAATATAAACCGTAATAAATGCTTTTTGATCAGTGCTGAAAAATAATATTAGATATAAAGTGACCAGTGCTATGAAACCAGTGCTTGTGCGATTAAAGAAACAAAGTTCATGTAAAGTAACTAGTGCTCCAAACAATGAATCTGTGGGAGATTCAAAAGTGACAACCAAACTAGTCATTGCATCAACAAAAAAGCCCTTCTTATGGTGTTGCTGTGAACACATTTACATATATTTGGTGTTTGCAACTGAAGAGAGAACCACAACCCATGTGGTGTGCCCGGTGTCTCCAGACACATCCCCCTCATATGGCTTCACTCACCAGAAAGCTCTCCCATCACAGGGGTAGCCAGCATTCACAGAACCACCTGGCTGTATGTGGATATCCAGGACCAGCCCTACGGTATTCCTCCTTATTCCTAGGCTACTTTCACACCAAGGCATTGGCGGTAAAGCACTGCCATTTTTAGCAGTGCTTTTAAGACGATAGCGGTGCACTTTAAACCTCCACTAGCGGTCGAAAAAGGGTTGATTTCAATGGACAGGGGCGCCGAGCGATGTATACACCGCTCCAACAGCGCTGCAAAGATGCGGCTTGCAGGAATTTTTTTTACCGTCCTGCCAGCGCACCGCTCCAATGGGAAAGCCCTCTGGCTTTCACATGGGAGAGGAGAGGCTCTTTATAGCAGTATAGCGCCTCAGTGTGAAAGCAGCCTTATTTCCACTGCCCCAATAGTTTCAAGCATGGTTTGTGGGTCTCTTCAGTTGCAAACACAAAATAAATGTGTTCACAGCAACACCATAAAAAGGACTTTTTGTATGGATATTTTTGGATACAATAACTAGTTTGCTTATCACTTTTTGAATTGCCCAAGGATTCATCGTTTGGAGCACTGGCCACTTATATGAACATTGTTTCTTTAATCGCACAAGGATGGAATGTTTCATAGCACTGGTCACTTTAGATCCAATATTGTATTTCAGCACTGATCAAAAAGCATTTATTACGGTTTATATTTAATGCAGAATTGGTTAATATGATTAATTTTATAAGCACTATTTTAAATTGCAAATCACTTTATATGCTTCTTTTGCACATAATGATCTATACATTGGTTTACACAGCATTTCTTCGGTATGAAAGTGGATTTGGCGCTGCTTCAGTACCTATCATGGCTGGTGCAAGCATTTTTGACACCCTAAGCAAAACCTAATTTTGCTGCTGCCACCCCCCTTTGCCCTGCCCATGTATTCCCCACTTTATAATAAAGCGCCCATCAAATGAAGTCGCCAGCACCCATCAAATGCAGCCTTCACCAGCGCCCATCAAATGCAGTGGATAGAGATAAACGCTACTGCAAAAACTCTACAGCTACAACTTTCTACAGCCAATGCTACTGGTGTTTTTATAACGTGCAAGTGTCCATTCACATCTAGGTGTTGCTATTTTTTAAGGGTTTTTGTACAGGCTTTTGAAGTTTTAAAACGTCCAAAAACGCCTAGGTGTGAATGGAGCTTAAAGGAGTTGTAAAGGAAAACATTTTTTTGCCTAAAATTTATGTCTGCAAGGTAGACAGAATAGTGTAATGATTCTGTTAAAAAACTAGTAAATACCTATTAAATTCCTTCATCTATATCACCTCCGGCGTTCTAGTTTCTGTTCTCTCATTCACTTCCTGGTTTGCGACGCTCGTTCAATGAAAGAACTACATTTCCCAGTATGCATTGCGGCACGCCCAGTAATTCACGCCTCCTTGAAGTCTAACAGGTAGAGAGCGTCCTGCCACACAGATGTAGTTCCCAGGAGGGGGCGAGCACGTCACTGACCACCGTAGTAAAGCCTCCCTTCGTGGTGGTGAGTTACAATCAGACAAGCAGGAAGTGAACAGAACAGAGAAGAAATAGAGCAACTTCTGAGCAAAAACAAACAATGAGGAAGTGAAAAGAGGAATGTCTGCAGATAAAGGATGCTTATTATGAAAAAAATGTTTTTGCTTTACAACCCCTTTAATACTCGGGGCTGCTACTTGTTTACATATTGGGAGAAGAAAAAAAAAAAAGAAAAAAAGCTCATCTCTGTTGCTCCGCTCTCTCTCCTCCTATCAGCATGCTCTTTGCTAGTCCATAAGCACTGCAGCACAATCAATTGGCTTCTTTTGCTGCCTCTACTTCTCTCAGATTGAGGTGTACAGGGACTGCGAGAGGCTAATATCACGCCAGGTACTTACACTATTTGCATTAAAAAAAAAAGAATGTAGTCATGAATACTAGACTACAATAATTGGTGCCTTTTACATCTGACCATCTGATTCACTTTAATAACAAGGTAGCAAAAACAAAAATTTCTATCCTGACATTCCCTAAAGTTCGTGGCCCCTGATCATTTGAGACAGCTGTAATTGCCTAATCATTTCTATCTGGTCCCATATGCATTCATTTTACATATAAGAATGGAGTTAATTATAACGAATGATTACTGTATGACCAGCAAGAATAATTGCTGTGTGGTGTATTTGTATACAGATGTAAAATGGAAGACATGGTCAGAAAACGACACGTTCTTTCGAGTGATGACAGACTACAACCTGATCACATTCAAACTGTCTGAAATCATCAATGAAATTATCAGTTATATCGGTACACAGATTTTTAATTTATATTGATATCAGGAAAGGTGCTGCTATTTTATTTCCAATAATAAGAACTGTAATTTGTCAACAGATGAAAGAAGATGTATAGTCTTCTACCTACAAGCCATCCTTCCCCAGCAAGCCGGACCTCTTAGCCATGGTGCAGTGTGAAGGTACTATATGTGAACCTTATCTGTCAGTGTCAGATCTCTTGACAGGGTGCTTATTCACACTCTCTCATTGCTATTCAATTTGCTGCTTCCTCCTGCAATAAATCTACAAGCCCCCACCAAGTGGAATCATTTTTCACTTGTGTTACTGGCTACAAGGCCTGGTCTCCCGGTGCTCCTGCCTACTCCATGGGACCCGTGCTGCCAATGCGTGAAGAGCTGATTTATGAATATGAAATGGAGCCAGGGTCCAGGGAGCGGCTGTGGTCACTGGAGACTGATGGAACACATCCTAGAGCTGCACACTTTAAGTGGCTTTAATTGTATGCATGCATTTCATTAGAAGGCCTGGGCAGCCTGCTTTGGAGACAGACAGAGCAATCACCCGATCCTGCATCGTTTGCTGAAATCCAAATTTTTCCTTTGTCAGCACAAACAGTTTAATTTGATGCTTTCACTCCTGAGTAAGCACAGAGTATCTCCTAAACCCCTTGTGAGGCATAAGAAAGCTTTCCATCAGCAAATGGACTCTGTGTCAGTTATTATTTCATAATAGCATACAAAACTGTTTTAGCAAAACCTGCTCACTCACCATTCATTTTCTGGTTGAGTCTGTAGAGTGGGACATCCTTTTGAAACATGGCAGGCAAACACATCAATTATTTACAGCGTATGTAAAAGGACTTAGAAGAGCGGTTTGAGATTGGCACTAATCCATAGTAGTAGGAACACTCACTATGAATATTAAAGCCAGTTCGATGCTAGAGGGGACCTGGCAGAGAAAAGGTTAAGTCCAACAACCTCTACAAAACAGAAAAAATAAAAAATCTGGCTGCACTGTAGTGTACATTTGCAATGCTCCACAAAGCATTCAATAAACCTTAAAGCAGCCCCATCACTTTAGGTAAAGAACAGCTATTGTGTCTGATCTGCCTACCAAGTATAACACTGCATCGTGTCTATATACATTTCAAATTCAACTCCGCAAAGAAAGTGCACACTGACATATATTATGACTAAATATTGTAATGGATGATCTTCTTAATAGCTTGAAACACAAAAAGAGGACAATCAGGCTTACAATTTCTAAATTAAACAATATTTTTCTCCTTAATCTGTTTTAAAGGGTATCCAAACACAAAACATATTTTTTGGATTTTTAGAAGAGGGAAGGCTTAGAACCCTGGTGCCCAACCTCTGGCCCTTTGGTATATGATGTGTGGCCCTTGAACCCGAGTCGCTTGTAGTGGGAACAGTGATTAGGACAACAGCATTGATCCCTACCAATCACATGCAACATATCCCCAGCCGAAAATGTAGCATGTAATGTACACGCACTGACCTTCCTTTCCTCTATTACAGGGTGATAAAACCTTTTGAAAACCGAGGGCCACTTAAATGGATTTGGTAACCAGTCAGTCAAAGGCCACAATGAATCATGGGGTTTTACCGCCCCCCGAAACCAAATTTAGTTCCAATATGCCCCCGCCCTGAGACAGGAGCTGGCTCTACAGAAGAAGCATTGGCTTCTGCGGCTCCTGCTCCCTCACCCTTAGAACCTCCGACATGTTTTACCACATAATCAGTAGGGGTACGCATCTTCACTGGTCTCACGATTCGATTACGATTATCTGGTCAACTCTTCGATTTCACAATGCATCACGATTACTGACAAGCTCTCACTTCCACTTGGGCCGCCTAGGCAGCCCTTCCTCCCTGCAATCTTCTTGGACACATCCCAGGTCCCAGATGATTGCCCGGCTATGCAGGACAGCACAGTGAGACATGTGCACCCGGCTGTGAAGCTGCAAGCTGTCACAGCCGGATGCCCACAGTAGTATTGCCAGCGCTGTGGACAGAATGTGAGGCTACGGCAGTATGCTGAGCCTGCATGGGATAGAGCAGAGGGAGAAGTGGGCTGCCGCGCTCTGGGGTAGTAACAGCCTCTGATTGGTCAGCTGCGGCAGCCCCCTTCTCTGATAGGTCCGTTCGCGTGAGGTAAAACCTGCACTGGACGAGCCTATATAAGGGAGAGGCTGAGGCGATTTGCTCAGTCACATCTCCTGACAAGCAGCATCGCCCGCCTCTCCCTCTCTCTCAGGATGAAGCGCGCTGTGCAGGACAGCCGTGAGGAGCTCTTATGTAGACTCCTAGAGAAGGCGGAGAGCAGGGGAGGTGAAGAGTGGCTGAAGCGTTGCCTGTCTGAGGAGAGTGGCTCTGTTTTATCTGTCAGCCCAGCTGCAGTACCAGAGATGAGCGTGGGCGCCCCCAGGAAACAGCCTGGAAGAAAAAAGAAATGTAAGACCAATAATTTAGCTCCTCAAGCTGAGGGAGCTGCAACAAGAGGTGCTTCTTGCCAGCAAGGGAGCAGCGCTGCCTCTTCCCCCCCTCCTGGGGACTTGGGTGAGCATGTTTTACCTGAAGTTGTTTTCAGTAATGTTAACCAGTTATCTGCATTTTCTAGTCTAATTGAATCTTTGTCTGTCATTGTGCAGCAGTTCAAAGGTATACATGATGCGGATTTTACCTCACAAAATGTAAATATGTATGTGCAACCAGGTGAGAGTCTGAGTACTCAGGCATGCACAGTAAGTCAGAGTGCACAGGAGACTGGTGCTGGAAATAGCGATAATGCTATTGATATGGAGGAGGTTGGTGTGGTGTGGCATGAGGCTGGTCATCCCTCTCTGCTAAATAAGGATGTTACTGTCAGATCGAGTGTGAGGTGTCCTGCTGTTAATAATACTTTACCCCTCAGATCCTCGGCTGCTATGGTCAGCGAGTCTTCCTTTAAGGAACCCCTCCCTTGCAGTTTATCCCCGCTGGGTTTTCATCTGTCTAAGTCAGTCAAAGAAAAAATTTGGAGGGGTGAATATCTCGATATATTATCACTTCTCCCTGCTTCTAAGGAGTTTTTGGCTAAATCTGACAGGCAGTCCAGCGAAAGAACAGAGGAAGATAGGAGGAGAGCGGTTCCTAAGACATTTCAAAACTGGCTGCAAGCGTTCTGTATCTATTCAGCAGTTATGGGAGAACGCTTCCCGGGGAAGTGCTCAGGTTTATTCCAACACCTGGATATTATTGCGGAGGCCTTTCGCCACTTTGGCGGCTCCGCATGGTTCTCATATGACGAGAATTTCCGTCAAAAACTAGCTGTGCACCCATCGCTGCATTGGGGGGCTAAGGACGTTGGTTTATGGTTAAACCTTATGCTGCCACCTAGGCCCCAGTTCACCCCTCGCCCCGCTTCAAATGGTCAGAGTCCAGTCAGGAAGGGTGTATGCTTTGCATTCAATGAGGGTCAATGTAAATTCTTATTGAATTGTAGATACAAACATGAGTGTTCTTATTGTGGCGGTACTCACGCGGCGAGCAGATGTTTTCGTAAAGCTGCCGCTAGTTCCTCTCATTCAGGACCCAAGGACACACATGGGAAAGGCCCCGACTCCGGTGAGCCTGGCAAGAATGCGCCCATGGCTCGAGCGCTATCCAGACCACAGGATGGCGGCTCTGCTAACTGAAGGTTTTGCCAATGGTTTCTTAGTGCCATCCTTTACTGGTTCAGGGTGTACACCAGTTAAAAATTTACTATCGGTATCCATGCACTCTAACTTAGTGCTTGAGAAAATTTGCAAAGAATTGTCTGAGGGTAGGGTGGCTGGCCCCTTTAATGACCCGCCATTCTCTAATTTCCGGTTGTCCCCTTTGGGCATCGTACCCAAGAAAGAGCTGGGTGCGTTCAGACTGATCCACCACCTATCTTACCCACCGCATTCGTCACTCAATGACGAAGTTGCCTCTGTGGAGGCTCCAGTCTGCTACGCCTCATTTGATGAGGCTTTGTGTCTTTTGAGGCAAGCAGGGCAAGGGGCTGTGCTAGCAAAGGCTGATATTAAGTCGGCTTTCCGCCTTCTTCCCGTGCATCCACAAGGCTTCAATTCTTTGGGTTTTCAATTTTTGAATAAATATTATTTTGATAAATGCATGCCAATGGGGTTTTCTATGTCATGCTTTTATTTCGAGGCTTTTTCCTCCTTCTTACATTGGGTCGTGTCAGTCGTTATCCCTCAAGGCCTTATCCTACATTATCTAGATGACTTCTTGTTTTTAGGTCCCCGGGGGTCATCAGTGTGTATGGAAGCTTTACAGGTTTTCTTTGACGTTTGTCATGACTTTGGCGTGCCTCTGGCCCAGGAGAAAACAGTTTTTCCCACGACAGTTATTGAATTTTTGGGGATCACGGTTGACTCCGAACGAATGGAATTCAGATTGCCACAACAGAAGATACATAAAATGAAGTCTATGATTGCAACCTTTCTTGTCAGTAAGAAGGTGTGCTTAAAGGAGGCACAATCTTTGCTGGGTCTTTTTGCTTTTGCAGCCAGAGTCATCCCTATGGCGAGGGTATTTTCGCGCAGGTTCTCGTTAGCCATAAAAGGTATGGTGAACCCTTACGCTCATTTCCGAATTTCAAAAAGCATCAAGGATGATCTAAGAATTTGGGATGCTTTTTTAAATGAGTTTAATGGTTCCTCGGCCTGGCAAATGGACTTTATTAATAGTTCTCAGTTGGAATTCTTCACCGATGCAGCTGGCTCTGCTGGGTTCGGGGCTTTCTTGGATGGGCGCTGGTGCGCCCAGTCCTGGCACCCTGATTGGCTCCAGAAGGAGATACTTCAAAATCTAGTTCTGTTGGAGCTCTTTCCAGTGATTGTGTCGGTGGTTGTGTGGGAAGACATCTTTAGGAATCGTAGAATCTTAGTTCATACGGATAATAAAGGTGTCTTTTTTGCCATCAATACTCTGTCCTCTAAGTCTGATCCCGTTCTGAGGTTATTGCGTTTCCTTGTACTTCATTGTATGAACTGTAATATATGGTTGAGAGCTGAGCATATTGCAGGTAAAGAAAATAACATAGCAGATTCTTTATCTCGTTCACAGTTCAAGAGATTCCGAGAGTTGGCGCCATCAGCGGATCAACATGGCACCCCTTGCCCAGACTTCCTCTGGGGCTTAATTTGGGAATAATATTCCGGAATCTCAAGGCTTCAGTAGCGGAAAACACCTGGAGGGATTATAGGCTTTCATGGCACAAATGGTGCTCTTTCTGTCAACCATTGGGTTTGGATCCACTAGATGTATCTTCTTACGTGGCTTTGTCTTTTTTGTCCTTTCTCATTCAGTCTAATCTGTCCCCGGCTTCCATAGGTAAAATATTGGCTGGAGTTTCTTTTTTCCTTAAGTTTGCAGGCCTTCCTGCTCTTACCTCTTTCTTTCAGGTCACTCAGGTTTTGAAGGGCCTCAAAAAGTCTAGGCCCTCTTTAGATAATAGGCGTCCCATATCTATCCCCATTTTGATCGATCTTCTTCAGATCCTTCAAGATGTCTGCTCATCCAATTTCGAATCTTTGCTTTTTAAGGCTGCTTTCTCTATAGCATTCTTTGGAGCCCTTCGGTTAGGTGAGTTTACTGCAGCAAATAGAAACGCTTTTTCATTTCTCCGTTTTTCTCATGTTCAGTTTGACGTCGGTTCTGTCCGTCTGTTTTTGTCCAGATCAAAGTCCTCTCAGGTTGGCCAGTGGTTTTCTTTATCCAGTTCTCCTAATGAGGCTATCTGTCCCGTGTTTCATGTTCGTAATTATCTTTTGGTCAGACCATTGAGTAACGATTCCTTTTTTATTCATGAAGACTTGTCCTCTCTAACTAGGTACCAGTTCTCAGCTGTTTTGGCCTCCTGTTTGAAGCGCTTGAATTTATCTGGGTACCAATTTTCTTCCCATTCTTTCCGAATTGGCGCTGCCACCACAGCTGATTCTATAGGTTTTTCAGAGAGTAAGGTTAAAAAAGTGGGCAGGTGGGGCAGCAATAGATATAAGTTATATGTTCGTCCCAGTCTTCTAACTTTATGATTCTCTTTCAGATTTATCCAGGAATATCGCTTGGGTCATAGGTCACTCCTACGTGTTCTGGGCTTACAAGCACTCCGGATCCAGATCATACTCTGCTAACCTGGGGCTTGATCCTGATTTATTTTTAATTTTATGGTCAGGTGTTAGAGGTATGCGGTGGCGCAATTTAAAAGACCACCTAGCTTATTTGTCTTCTGTCTGGCCTCAACCCCAAGTGATAGTTATCCACGTGGGGGCTAATGACTTGGGTAAATTCAACACATGGGACTTGTTATGTGAAATGAAAAGGGATCTCTATTCCATAACTCAAATGTTCCCAGGTTCAGTGTTAGTATATTCTGAGATGGTTCCCAGGCTGTTATGGTCGCCGCACGGCACCCTTTTCTACGTGGATAGAATCCGCAGACGGCTAAATAGGACGATTCATAGTTTTATGCCTTCAATTGGTGGCTCTTCCTTTCGTCATTCCGAGTTAGAGGGTTTTTTGCCTGGGTTGTTTCGGGTTGACCAAATTCATCTGTCAGGCATTGGCCTGGATATTTTTAATATGGGTATCCAGTCCATGATCGAATCAGCCACGGTGGTGGGGGGGCCTCGGCCAACAGCTTCGCGGTTGGCCCCGGCCGGTGGGGAGTAGTCGTCCAGCTTTTGCTGGATGGACAGAAATTAATTTGATTTTAAAGTTTTAAGTTTAGCCAATTTGGCCTTTTGTAATTTAATTTATTTATTGAGAAAATTTTTGTAACCCCGCCCCCACATTTTATGGATGACACCGTGGCCAATTTTACCAAAGTTAAATAAAAATGTTGTATCAAATTGTTGTTTGGTCTCCTTATTCAATACCTCTGTACTAGCCCATGTGAGGCTACGGCAGTATGCTGAGCCTGCATGGGATAGAGCAGAGGGAGAAGTGGGCTGCCGCGCTCTGGGGTAGTAACAGCCTCTGATTGGTCAGCTGCGGCAGCCCCCTTCTCTGATAGGTCCGTTCGCGTGAGGTAAAACCTGCACTGGACGAGCCTATATAAGGGAGAGGCTGAGGCGATTTGCTCAGTCACATCTCCTGACAAGCAGCATCGCCCGCCCGCCCACCCTTACCTGTCAGTTTGTCATAATAAGTCATGGGGTCGTCTGTATGGGGGGAGTAGTCGTCCAGCTTTTGCTGGATGGACAGAAATTAATTTGATTTTAAAGTTTTAAGTTTAGCCAATTTGGCCTTTTGTAATTTAATTTATTTATTGAGAACATTTTTGTAACCCCGCCCCCACATTTTATGGATGACACCGTGGCCAATTTTACCAAAGTTAAATAAAAATGTTGTATCAAATTGTTGTTTGGTCTCCTTATTCAATACCTCTGTACTAGCCCATGGAGGATTCGGGTGGCCACGTCGCTGGATTGTGGGACAGGTGAGTGTTTTATTAAAAAAGTCAGAAGATACACTTTTTGTAACTGCTGACCTTTAATAAAACGAAAAATTTACTGGAACTCTGCTTTAAAATAAAAATAACCTCACTACCTTAAAGTGGTTGCCACATTTGGCATGTCTTTTTTTGGGGGGGTGGTGTCCTCTTTAGTTCTCCTCTCGCCCTAGGTGGCCCCTCCCTACCAGCGATACAACACAGGTCCAACAAAAGGGTCTGGCCAATGGCAGAGCACAGTGCACACCTGGCCGTGAAGCCGTAAGCCATCGTGGCCAGGTGTCCACAGTAGATATGGCATCGTCGAGGAGAGGAGAATGAAAGGTGCGGGGCTTCGTGCGGTCGCATCGATGGACCGTGGGACAGGTAAGTGACAGTTTAATAAAAGTCGGCAGTTAAACTAAAAAACGGTGGAACTCTGCTTTAAATAGTGCACTAATCCGGTGCACTATAAGGTACAGGCATTCACACAGGCTGCTGCTGGGAGGTCAGGAGGGATTAGAATCCACAACTGACAAACAGCCCTGTGAAGTTCCCTGTACTGTCTATGTGCCGACATTTCTCTGGGCTCCCAAGTTTGCACATTTCAGCACACTAGGAGTTAACAGTGGAATGTGCAAACGGGAAGCCGGGGAAATGTCAGCACAGAGCATGTGTAGGAGGTGTAAGCATACTGCTGTTAAAATACCCTTTATGTAATAAATGTCCACCACTGCATGTGCTTTTTAAAATATATGCAGCTTCTCATACCTGCATTTCTGTCTGTGTATAACTGTATATTCCGCTCATGTTACTGTCCGGTCCGGCTCACCCGCTCTCTTCTCACCTCTTGACGTCAATAGGAGTTCTCAGCCCCCAGATCAGAAGAGGCGGGCAGGGGCTGACGTCAGGAGAGATGCGAGAGGAGAGAGGCAGGCCGGACCAGAGTGTCACATGAGCAAAATATACAGAGTATACAGACAGAAATGCAGGTATGAAGCTGCATATATTTTAAAAAGCCCATACAGCGGTGGCCACGTAATGGATTATAACAGCATTTATTACAAAACAGGTATTTTAACAGACACGCTCAGAGCTCTCTCCCGGGAGGGGCGGGGCAAGTCGGGATAATGTCACCCGACATCGATTTTTGGGGTTGCATGCATCGATGCCACATCGGGACCCCCGAATCACGATGCATCGATTAAATTCTGCACCTCTATATAATCAGGGGTCCTGCAGCCTACAGGCTTTAACCAGACACTGATAGAAGTCACAAGACTGCTCTAACTGCCGATCAAAAAGGGTATTTAGCAGTTTATATTTACTAAAACTTTTGCATTTTCATGTACTGTGGGAGACACGATATAATGAATGCAAAATCCTGTGTTTATTAACACTTTAAGTAGACCGGAGAAAAGCTAGAATGTTGACAATAGTTTTATTGCTGTTGCAATTCTGGCACAAAGACAGGAAGCAAGGGAAAATCTCGGAGGAAACCTCAGACAGTAATAAAAACTTGAAAGCCATTCTAACCTTGTACCACACCACGGTGCGCAAAACTACAAAATAAATGTAGCCGAGTACATTTCAACAAATCGGTTGGACATTTATAAAACAGATCGTTTTAAAGGAGACCAAGCACCAGATATAATTTTTATGGTAACTGCATGCAAACATAAATGCAATCCTAATTGATACCCATTTCTTCTCACAAGACTCCAAGACAATTTCCTGGATTGAGATGCTAGCTCAGATATTACACAATCCTGTAAATCCCAAACCTGCAGGGTTCTTAGGACTCTTTCACACATGCGGACCGTCATCCATCCATTTACGGATGAAAAAGGGACATACATTGATCCGTATGAGATTGCGGGTGTCAGCGGATGAACTGCTTATTACTATCAAATGCTATTTTCCTTGCATGTCCCCCTCAGATCTACAACAACTGCACTTCCAAGTGCACAGTGGATTTGCCTTTAGTAAATCGACCACACTGTATAGCCATCTTAAAGCCATCACCACTCAGAAAGCTTCCTGACTTTCTACAATGTGACACAGACCACCATAAGAAAGCCAGTTCTTTATATAAACCACTGAGACACAACCCAGCATTGGTCATCCATTGTAAAGACCTGGGTTTTAGAGCTGTAGTAAAGAAGCAGAAGTAGCTTCAAGTAGAAATTAAAGAATGGTTTACTACTTGGACAAGTGAGGAGATGCAAACTAATCAACTAGAAGTCCAGGTAGGCCAGCATTCCACTTTTATTGTTGGAAGTCATACAAATGACATTTACTCAATAACTAGCAGACAGAATTTGCAGAAGTTGTGTAACCAGCTTCTAAGGTAGCCAAGAGACTAGTATTTTTGTTTTACTTGTTTAACCCAAAAAAATAAATAATGTTTTTCGATTCTATCCATACACTTAGTGTGCTATTGTATTCTGAGACTACTCACCATCAGAATACACTGATCAGCATTGCCGGCTACAGCCAGTGGTGCTAATCAAGCGGGGAAAATACAACAGGGCAGTTGTACAGAAGTTGATCAGTAGATTAACTTCCATCTAATCTTCTTGTCTATACAAAATTCAGCTAGTTCTTGCTTAACCGGCCGAAGTTTGATCCAGGTATGGCCGCCTTCACTTGTTTAGATAAAGGCCAACTCCAACTCCTACTTTAGTTATACCTGTATTTAGAGTGTGGCATGCTGCAGCAAGCAAGACACTTCTCTAGAGGAAAAACTTCAGGGACAGACTGATTTTATAAAAAAGTCATTTTCTCTGATGAATCCCATTTCCGATTGTTTGGAAAAAACCTTGTGTGGAGAAGAAAAGGTGAGCTCTACCATCAGTCCTGTGTCATGCCAACACTAAATGCATCCTGAGACCATTTATGTGTGGGGTTGCTTCTCAGCCAAGGGAATGGGCTCACCCACAAGTTTGCCTGTCTTTTCTAGCATGAAGGACACTAGAGCTGCACAATTCTGAAAAAAAAAAAAAAAAGAAGAGAATCACGATTTTTTTGCTTAGAATAAAAATCACGATTCTCAAACTTTATTTTAAAAGATTTACAAGCTAAAAATTAAGATTTGCCAGAGAGAATCCATAGATAAATATTTTCCAGAGAGATTTTAAATTAATATTTGCCAGAGAGAATATATAAATGATATATTAGCAGCTTACTGTATATACACTTGCCTGTGTGACATGTACAGGCTTGCCTTGTACTAGCAGGTGCGCCGTCCCCTGGGAAGAATACTCCCGCTGCCCATCCACAGCATCGCGCTCTGATGTCAGTTTCTCCAAGTCTTCGCCGGTTCTGGTATCTCAGAGCCATTTGCGTTTCACACTGGCTCCGTCGTGGCCAATGATTTCCCTCTGCTCAAAGGCAGCCTCACTTCACAGCAGCATCCGGCTTATAATGGTTACACGGAGAATCACCAAATCCAGCAGGTGAGATTGTGGGGGCCGGAGAATTGCGATAACGATTCTCCGCGATTAATCGTGCAGCTCTAATGGACACCTTGCCATAAGGCAAAAGTGATAACCAAGTGGCTTGGGGAACAAAACATCGACATTTTGGGTCCATGGCCAGGAAACTCCCCAGACCTTAATCCCATTGAGAACTTAGGATCAATCCTCAAGAGGTGTGTGAACAACCCCTCCCCCACACACAAATTCTGACAAACTCCATTGCACTGATTATGCAAGAATGGGCTGCCTTCAGTCATGATGTGGCCCAGAATTTGATTGCCAGCATGATAGGGAGAATTGCAGAAGGTCTTAAAACAGAAGGGTCAACACTGCAAATATTTACTCTTTGCACAAACGTAAAGTCATAATAAAGTCTCGTTTTAATTTTTTTATTAATAAAAATAACAAAACATGCCTACTCCGTGCAGTTTGTTCTGCATAGAACAGCCCAAATCCTCCTTTTCAGGTGTCTTTTTCTGCTCTCCTGGCGCCTCCCTCCTAGTGAGCGCCCCCACAGCAAGCAGCTTACTATGGGGGCACTCAAGCCGAGTCAAAGCTCCCTGTGTCCATTTAGGCTTCATGTACACTGCTGCTGCTAAATGGATGTTTTAGGAGCAGTTGGGCCCTTAACTACCCCTAAACTCCAAAATGCTATCAGTACATGTGCACAGGATCGTTTCTAAGCAGGTGCGCTTAGAGGCTTTTTTTTTTGGAACTCAAAAAAAGGGTTCAGAAGCTCTCCGAGTTCAGAGACATTTCAAGCACCAAAACCCAGCTAAATGAGGCAACTCGCATTTAACGGAGTTTCGTTTACAGGCGTTTTTCATTTTTGACAATTTTTTTTATTTTTAACGCTTCTAAACGCAAACGTGGGTTACTATCTGTCAAGTTAAATCGTTCAGGAGAGGTTGTAAAAACGTCCCATGTACATGAAGCCTTAGACACCGAGCTGTGACCCAGCCCCTTTCTCTCCTCATCATTAGCTGACTGACAGCAGCGGGAGTCAATGACGCTGCTGCTGTGTCCCAGCCAATCAGGAGGAGAGTCCTGGGACGGCCGACATCACTGAACAGAGATGGGGCTAAGGTAAGCATGAGCAAGGGGGGAGCTGTCACACACAGAAGGCTTTTTATATTTTTTTCAATCTAAAAAAAATAAAAACGTCTGCCTTTACAAACACATTACAAACACATTAATGAAAGTCAAGCCTTTGACACTTAGGTAATGCTTGTAATTATACTTTCGTATACCATAGTAACATCTGACAAAAAGGATCTAAAAATACTGAAGCAGCAGACCTTGTGAAAATGTAGATTTGTGCAATTGTCAAAACTTTTGGCCACAACTGAACAGAGGTGGGGCAGAGAGCTGGAGGAAGAGTGCAGGAGCCCGACATTGTACCCATGATCCACTAATCACAGGTGCAATGCTTTGCAGTCAACTGTAAAAACAAAAAAGTAATAAATGCACACTTTTTCCTGTATGTATGAAAGCTAGAAGCTGGTTAGTAGTTATGTAAAGGTGATTGTAGCTGGATTTGTGCACTTGTGAAAAAACAAAAAAACAAATATGCTCTCTGTAATCCCTTGTTTTTTGTGCCTATTTTCAGGACAAACATTCGGTGTGTAACCCTCCAAGTAGCAGCACTGCTCAGACCTGGAAGAACGGGGTACACCCTGAAAGCTTGTCCCGAAAATTTGGATGCTAGTACAAAAAAGCCAAAAAACACCACATCACGAATCAGTATTTAATTGTACAGCGTCTCCAGATTCCCAGGGCTTTAGTCTTACTAAAGTCCCTTCAGTGTTCCCGAAGATGTTATAGTAATAACAACTTTTTCCAAAAGGTTTTGAAAAAAACCTTTTGGTAACATAATTGAAAACATTACTTGGCAGAGTGATATTATACAGGTTGCACGAATGGAGCAGCACTGCCTCCTTTGGCCATTCCCCGCAATGTACAGATTTCCCACAGTCAAAAACCATTCATTCAGTTTTATTCCATGAAAGCAGGCAAAATTATATTTCCAGATTTTAAACCAAGATAAAAAAAATAAAGTATATTTTTGCAACAATGCGGATGAATGCGGTTTCCTTCCCTTTTCTATAAAGTCTAAACATGAGTTTACCAATAGCCCATTACTACATAGAGCCAATATTATTATATAAAATTATCTGGTGTCCAATTTGCATTGCTAATTATAAGCTGATCTGACATTTTTCGTGAATTGCTCCCAAGTTCTTAATTTACAAAATGTTTAGATCACAATGTAATTTAGATTATTTTGGACAGAATTCATTTGTTCGGTGAAGCCAAACTACGAAAAAAAAAAAAATAAAAAAAAAAAAAAAAAAAAGTTGTGTAATATTTCTACATTCTTATATCTTATTAATGTACTTCTGACAATCATACGGAGTGGAGGGGACCCGAATATAAGCCGAGGCACCTAATTTTACCACACACACAAAAAAATGGTAAAAACAGACTCGAGTATAAGCCTAGGGTGTCCATGTGCATGCCTCACTGAGTCCATGTGCATGCCTCACTGAGTCCGTGTGCATGCCTCACTGAGTCCATGTGCATGCCTCACTGAGTCCATGTGCATGCCTCACTGAGTCCATGTGCATGCCTCACTGAGTCCATGTGCATGCCTCACTGTGCCATGCAGCCCATAATAAAATATTCCAGCCAGCATCTCACTATTGCATGATTTTACATTTACATGATTTTACTACTGGTCTCAAATCGGGTTTGATTCCTGGCTTTTAAAATATCTGAAGGCATCTCTATTCCGTAATAGATGCAATTATCTCTAGATATCATATTAAAACTGTCTTGCTGATAATATAAAAATATTAACACAACAAATGGGCAGTACTGAAATTTATGGTGAAACTCTGGATCCTAAACAAATGCCACTGTAATCCATTATGATTAACTCACTCAACAGGCAGTGAACACACACAAACTTGAAACACTAAGGAGATTAGGTTTGCCAGATGCACCATAGAAACAGCTGTCAAGACTCACATGGTGTTCATTTCAGGGAAATGAAAATTCAGTTTCAGTTAACCAAAACCCATTCATTATAGGAAGGAAGCTCTGGGGCTCAATTCAGATCTCACGCTCAAGGTTTCTGGGCATACAGGCCTTTTTTTTTCTTTTTACTGGTCTAAATGCAGCCCATTGTTTTCAATGTGCCTGTACACACAGACATGTAAACATACTGGCCCAGATTCAGGTAGATTGGAGCAATATTTGCGTGGGCAAAGAGCAAAGATTTTTCTCTGCGCCCACGCAAATATTTCGATTTGCCCAGCGATTCACGGAGCAGTAGCTCCGTAAATTGCGCGGGCGCTATGCCAATTAGCCCTGCGTAAGGGCGCCTAATGTAAATGATCCCGCCGGGGGCGGGAATCATTTAAATTAGGCGCGCTCCCACGCCGAGCTAACAGCGCATGCTCCGTCGGGAAACTTTCCCGACGTGCATTGCGGCAAATGACGTCGCAAGGACGTCATTTGCTTCTAAGTGAACGTGAATGGCGTCCAGCGCCATTCACGAATCACTTACGTAAACGACGTGAAATTTAAATTTCACGAGCGGGAAGCCGAGCTATACTTTAGCATTGGCTGCCCCTGCTATAGCAGGAGCAACCTTGCGCTAAAGTTGCTGTACGGAAACTCCGTACCTTGCGTGCCCAGGGCCCGCGCAACTTTTGTGAATCGGTGGTAGTATGCAATTTGCATACTATACGCCGATCACAATGGCCGCGCCCCCTAGCGGCCAACGCAAGAATGCAGCCTGAGATATGAAGGCATAAGGAGGCTTATGTCTGTCATATCTTAGGCTGCATTCAGTGTAACGAGGTTCCCGAATCAGGAGCACTCGTTACACCGGAGCAAGTAAGCACTTGCGCCGCGCAACCATAGGTGCAAGTGCTTCTTGAATCTGGCCCACTGTGTATAGAAACAGGAGTTGCTGGTGAGTATTTTATGTGCATACGTGTGAATGTGCATATAATGTTAATTTGAAGACGTTAAAATTCCATTGTGACAGCAAGAATTTACTTTACTCGTATACGCATACTCAAAAGAACGTAAGAATTTTTGGCCAGGAATACGGAGGTTTAAACATCAGTACACGCATGCAAGTACCCTTAGCCTAGGCTGTTAAGGATGTTTAAACCTCCGTATTCCTGGACAAAATTTCTTACGTTCTATTGAGTATGCGTTTACGAGTAAATATAAGTAAATTCTTGCTCTCAGAATGGAATTTTAACATCTTCAAATTAACATCATATGCACATTCACACGTATGCACATAAATACTCACCAGCAACTCCTGTTTCTATACACAGTATGCGGCTCTGTATGATACCTAGGTTCACAGTTATGCGGCTCTGCAAACCGCATTTTGCGTGGGCACAGCAGCCCATTCATATAAATGGGCTGCCGTGCCTCCTGAAACACAGGGAAAAGGTCCCTGCACCATTTCCAGAATCGCAGCCCACAAGGGAACTGCAAGTGCAATGCGGTTTCCAGTGCGTGCTGTGTGCTATTAGGATTAATAGCACCCGCACTCATTCAGTACGTTTTTGCTGTGCAGGTGGGTGCGGCTGTGGGAACAGGATCCACTCCCAAAAATGTAAACTGCCTTAGATGGGAAAGATCTTACTGTAAATATTTTGTGTTTTAACAATTCTTGTCCATAGGACATCTGGTCGTTGCCAAAATTGCACTATCCAGTTTTAGTAAATCAAACCCGTGCTAAATCCGGTGCAGAAATGCACAGAAACAAATCGGCTTCCAGGTTTTTTTTTTCCTGTGAAAGCTTAAAAAGGAACAAGCTGAAGTTATAAGCCGATTGGCTACCATGTACAGCTGCACCAGATTTTGCACTCTGGTTTTAATAAAACAACCCCAGTGTCTCCTAAATGGGAGCCAACAGTTTTTACTCAAAGTGGCTTGATTTGATAAAGCTAACACATGCCCTTACGCTTATTTACATAAAGCATGATTTTTTTTTTTTGTGATTGAAACCTGTAGACTGTGCCAAAAGCAGATATAGAGCAAAAGACTAGTGGCCAGCATTACCCGTGTTCTCTCCCAATCTGATCTGCTCTGTAGCAGAATACATATTTTTCTGCACCGTGTCTCTGTGTTGAAGTCACAATAAGCAGCCTCCAAGCCTCTAAAGAACTGAGCAGCCCAACTGTTAATCCAAATCTCTTGAGGACTAGTAGTGCCTAAGATCTTACACTGCAGATTCACAGCTATAAGGTTGTATACAGACACGTCTAGGCACACTCAGATAAAGTGTAGAGTAATTCAAAACAACATTTTAATTTATTATTTATAAAACCAAGTACAGTTAAGGCACCAATAATTTCAGGGAGCACAGTGGCTAAGTGGTTAGCAATTTGCGCCTAGCAGCACTGGGGTCATCGCTTCAAGTTTCAACCACAGCACTACCTGCCCGGAGTCTTGATTGCTCTCCCCGTGCCAGTGTGAGTTTCCTCCGGTTACTCCCATTTCATCCCACACCACAAAGACACACTGGTAGAATAACTGGCTCTTGTCTAAACCGGCCCTAGTATGTATGAATGTGATTTAAGGACTTTAGATTGTAAGCTCAAAGGCAATGACCGATTTGAATGTACAATACATATGTAAAGCACTTCGTAAGTTAATGGTTCTGTACAAGTATACATTTCGAAATGCTCCCTACAATATACCATTTCAGTTCAGTTTCACCGATATGCCCACATTTACTCAGGCCAATAAATTTTCCTTATGGTCTCCTAAAATGAATATGAATTTGTCTGCCTCTCTAACCACTTCAGCCCCCTTAAATGACCGGGCCATTTTTTGCGATACGGCACTGCATCGCTGACAATTGCGTGGTCATGCACATTGGCATTCATCAGTTTAGGTCAATATGTATTCTTCTACTTTTTTTTTTACCGAAAAAACTAAAAAATTTGCAATAAGCTTAGTTATAGTCTACAAAATGGGGGGATGGAATTATGGCAAAATATATATATATATATATATATATATATATATATATATATATATATATATATATATATATATATATATATATATATATATATATATATATATATATATATATATATATATATATATATATATATATATATATATATATATATATATATAATCTAGTAATGGTGGTGATCAGCAATTTTTAAGGTGGAAAAGGTTTGTAATTTTAACAGATACCACATTAAACATGCAGAGTTACAGTCTCTAGACAGTCACAAGTAACCACATTTGGAGAGTGAGCCCGGTGACTATTGCCCATAGCTAGACTCCTCTTATTATACAACATAGTACTAAAATTAACGACTGTCGCTCAATCGCGATAGTAATTTTGGCCAAGGGGTCATGTTGTTCGTCAAGACGAAAAACTCCATTATATACACATATATATATATATATATATATATATATATATATATATATATATATATATATATATATATATATATATATATATATATATATATATATATATATATATGAACCAAAAAAACAAAACAAAAATAAACAAGAGAGTCTAGATCAGAGGAGGGACCAGAGGGGCTGCCCAAAAAAAGCCAGAAGTGAAGCAGAAACGGGGAGAGACAAAAGGAGAGAGAGTCGTAGAAAAGCACAAGAACTGCTGAGGAGACCTTCATGGAAATAAAAAAGTAGTAGATGGGGGGTGGGGGGACCAGGGAGTATACATCCTAATCTACTCCAACGTCAGGTAGCGCTGCAGGGTGTTCCAGTTAGTGATCTGTGATTTTTAAATGGGAATGTGACATTGCGGCAGACAGAGGACACTTTGGGACCAGTTACATTATTACAGTGATCAGAGCTAAAAATAGTCACAGATTACTGTATAAATGTCACTGGCAGGGACGGGCTTAACACTAGGGGGCAATCAAGGGGTTAACTGAGTTCCCTAGGGAGGGTTCCTGATCACTAGGGACAATCAATCACTATACTTCACTGTCAGAACAGGGATCTGTTTGTTTACATTGGCATAATCCCATTCTAGCTCTCTCTGGAGCGATCTTGGGTGTCCGACGGACATAGCAGCTGCCGGGCATGCGCCTCCTATAGCTGTGAAAGGGACCGACGTACAGCTACGGCGATTTGCTTAGCCAAGCCAACCTGCCGCAGTATAATGATAGCAGCTGGTTGGCAAGTGGTTAAATAATTATCATTTAGCTCTCCAACCGTTCTTGCAGCATTTATTTTTTCATACAAGCGCCTACAAAGCACTAAATATGTCAATAGCAAGTGACCCAATTGTCTGTGTTTGTTGACATCTTCAAATAATAATGTAGATAACAGATATTTTAACTGTGGAGCATAAGTCCTTTTAGACTTCATCATTGATCACAACGCTGGAGTGAAAAAATCTGAGAAATGCCAAGGTGAGGGGGATAAAAAGCGTCCAGAAGACTAATTAGGATTCCTAACTCATTAATGATAAGACACCTTGCTGTCATCAGCGTTTTATATAGTGCCACATCCTTCCATCATCTCAATACCTTACACAGCAAATCTACAATGCCCAAACAGCCTAATTATCTGTTTAAACAAGGCACCAAGCAAGAAAGATGTGTGTGTATATTAGGGAAAAAACATCTATTCACGCTTTCTAAATCTGCAAGTTATGACACAAGTTGTTGAAGATTTTTGCGCTTACTACAACAACCATTAAAATTTCGAATTCAAATTTGCACTTAAAGGCAAAAAAGTTCTCTGGCTAAAGTAGTGCTTGGGTACATGAAACATCAGAAGATAAAAATCTGAGCTCTTCGGACAGAATCTAACCCACAAGAAGTTCTGTGGACTGTTTAAGTACAATGAGAAAAAAAAAAAAAGACTCTAAAACTACTGTGACAAGAAGGGAGGTTTAAAGGGAAAGGTAAATAACAATAAATGAAAAAAACAAACAACTGAATCAGCACATACTGTATATACTCGAGTATATGCAGATTTTTTCAGCATATTTTTTTGTGATGAAAATGCCCCCCTTGGCTTATACTCAAGTCACCTTTTTGTGCCCGATCTCCCGGACTTTGGGGTCCCGGTACCGGCCAGCCGTATGTCCCCTGGACCTCAAACTTGGCACACATAGCCCCACTCTTCCTCTACAAGTGTGCCAATTTTTCAAAGCCGGGCACCCATTCCATAGACTCCGATGTTACCGGCCGGTCGCAGGTCTCCTGGACCTCAAACTTGGCACACATGTAGCCCCATTTCTCCTCTACAAGTGTGCAAAGTTTGTTGTCTGGGGGACCTATGGCTGGGAGAGAACCAATTTTTCAAACCCGGGCACCCCTTCCATAGATTCCCATGTTAAACGTCAGTCTAGTCATGGGCACAGCAAGGCATATATTGACCTAGGGTTAGGCTTATACCCGAGTCAATAAGTTTTCCAATTTTTTTGTGGTAAAATTAGGGGCCTTGGCTCATATTCAGGTCGGCTTATACTCGAGTATATACGGTATGTGGATACACTATTATATACAGTACAACAGGATTTTTTCCTGTTGTATATATATATATATACACACACACACACACACACACATCATACATACATACACATATACACACACACACACACACACACACACACACACACACAGTGCATCTGGAACGTATTGACAGCGCTTCACTTTTTCCACATTGTTATATTACAGCCTTACTCAAATGGATTAAATTCATAATTTTCCTCAAAATTCTACAAACAATTCCCCATAATGGCAACATAAAGTTTGTTTGAAATCTTTGCAAAATTATTAAAAATAAAATCACATGCACAAACGGTCACAGCCTTTGCCATAACACTCAAAATTTTGTTTAGGTGGATCCCGTTTCCACTGATCATCCTTGAGGCTGGGTTCACACTACTACACTACTTTCATCCTACTTTGCTCTGTGTTCAATGTTTCCCTATGAGAGCGTCTTGTAGCGTCCTACACAAGTCGGTCCGACTTTGAAAATGCTCCCTGTACTACTTTTGGTCCTACATTGATCCTACTTCAGGCCCATTGAATATCATTGAAGTCGGACCAAAGTAGTATCCTGTTCATGAAAGTAGGATGGATGTAGGACCAATGTAGGATAAATGTAGGACCAATGTAGCAGAGAAAAGTAGGATGAAAGTAGTGTAGTAGTGTGAACCCAGCCTAAGATGTTTCTACATCCACCTGTGGTAAGTTCAGTTGATTGGACAAGATTTGGAAAGGCACACGCCTGTCTATATAAGGTCCCACAGTGCATGTCAGCACAAACCAAGCCATAGGTCCTAGGAGTTATCTGTAGACCTCTAAGACAGGATTGCATTGAAACACATATGTAAGCTCCACAATATGTAAATGGAAGTTTTGAACCACCAGGACTCTTCCTAGAGGGGCCGCCCAGCCAAACTGAGCAATCGGGGAAGAAGGGCCTTAGTCAGGGAGGTGGCCAAGACCCTGATGGTCACTGAAGGCTCCAGTGTATCTCTGGAGAGAGGATAACAACCATCTCTGCAACACTCCACCAATCAGGCCTGTATGGTAGAGTGGCAAGACAAAAGCCACTCCTCAGTAAAAGGCACATGACAGCCCGCCTGGAGTTTGCCAAAAGACACCTGAAAGACTCTGACCATGAGAAACAAAATTCTCTGGTCTGATGAAACAAACACTGAACTCTTTGGCCTGAATGGCAAGCATCCTGTCTGGAGGAAGCCCCTCATCACCTGGCCAATACCATCCCTACAGTGAAGCATGTTGGTGGCAGCAGCATGCTGTGCGGATGTTTTTCAGCGGCAGAAACTGAAAGACTAGTCAGGATGGAGGGAATGATGAATGCTTGATGAAAACCTGCTTCAGAGCACTCTGGACCTCAGACTGAAGTGAAGGTTGATCTTCCAACAGGACAACGACCCTAAGCACACAGCCAAGATAACCAAGGAGTGGCTACAGGACAACTCTGTCCTTGAGCTGCCCAGCCAGAGCTCAGACTTGAACCAGACTAAACATCCCTGGGGAGATCTGAAAATGTCTGTGCACTGAAGTTCACTTGAGAGGTCTTGCAAAGAAGAATGGGAGAAAATGCCCAAAAAAAATAGGCGTGCCAAGCTTGTAGCATCATACGCAAAAAGACTTGAATTGGTGCTATAAGGTGCTTCAACAAAGCATTGAGCAAAGGCTGTGAATACTTGTGTACATGGGATCTTTAAGTTTTTAATAAACTTGCAAAGATTTCTACAAACTTTTTTCCCATCATTATTGGGTAATGTTTGTAGAATTGTGAGGAAAATAATGAATGCAATCCCATTTGGAATAAGGCTGTAACATAAGAAAATTCGGAAAAAGTGAAGTGAATACTTTCCAAATGGTGTGTGTATGTGTATATATATATAATATATATATATATATATATAATATATATATATATATATATATATATTTTCACACCATACATACTGTGTAGACAGGCTTTCAGAGAGCTCTGCAGTTCAGTATGTAGCACTGACAATGCTGCTAAGGATTTCACAACAGAAAAAAAAAGAGAAATTTACAAAAACTGGACCACACAGGATCTGGCACAGCTGTGCATAGTAACCAATCACCTTCTACCTTCAGCTTGTTCAATAAAGTTTTGAGCCGATTGGCTACTATGCATGGCTGCGCCAGATTCTGAGTGCTCCAGCTTTAGTAAATCTCCCCCACTGGTCTGTGCTGAGATCAAAAAGGAAGTTAGGAATTGGCTGGATTTATGGTTGATCATCATGTATTATTCTGTATTTGTAGCATTTTGTACAGCGATAAAACAAGAGGAAATTTACTATATTTTGTCCCGACATGCACTTTAAAGCGGAGTTCCGGCCACAATTTCACTTTTTAAATATAAATACCCCTGTAATACACAAGCTTAATGTATTCTAGTAAAGTTAGTCTGTAAACTAAGGTCCATTTTGTTAGGTTGTTACAGCATTTAGACACTTTATAAAATAGAAATTGACTGGGGCCATCTTAAGTGTGGGCATCATGAAGCCAGACTGTATGACTTCCTGGATTTCAGCCTTGCAGACCTCGCACATGCTCAGTGCTGCACAAGCAGTGTCAGATCAGGCTTCAGCACCTGTGCTGTCCAAGTCACATGATTCTTTGAGACTGGGGAGTGCACAGACTCCTGGAAAGTTACACCCACTACATTCCCAGGAGTCTGTGCGGTGTAGGTTAGGAAGCATTAAGCACCTAGGTGCAGGAAGTGGGAAGATTAACTATTGTGCCTAGCAACAACACTTTGAAGGCATCTAAAAAAAAAAAAAATCGTAAAGGACTAATGACATTTTTTTAAAACTACTGATGTAATGTTATATTTATGGGTGGAACTCCACTTTAAGGATAAAAAAGATAAAAACAAAAAATATGGGCATTCTTGGATTTTGAAGATAAAATGATATACAGGCTTTAAGCTAGCTTTTGCAGGCAGGGCACCTAAAACATAAAACTAAATGGTTGCATTTTCCCATGCTTAAAGTGGTTGTAAAGTCTTTTTTTTACTATTAAAATAACAAAACATGTTATACTTACCTGCTCTATGCAGTGGTTTTGCACAGGACACCCCCGATCCTCCTCTTTTCGGGTCCCTGGCTGGAGTTACTGCCCCCCTCCCCCTCCTGTTGAGCTCCCCAACATGTTGCTATGGGGGCACCTGAGCTGAGCCGCAGCTCTGTGTATCCATTTAGACACAGGAGCAGCGTCTCGGCCCTACCCTTTCTCATTCCTGATCGACTGAGTTTAATTGACAGTAGCGGAAGCCAATGGAGCCACTGCTGTACCTCAGCCAATCAGGAGGGAGAGTCTTAGATGGCCCGAGGCACTCGTGGACATCGCTGGAGGAAGATGGGGTTCAGGTACACAGAATGCTTTTTATCTTGATGCATAGAATGCATTTTTTTTAGCAGCATTCCATTTCACAACAGTTTTAAAGAAAATGGTTATGGGGGGAATACAGAAAGGGCAGTTGCTGACTTCCTCCTGGAAATACTACCAGTGACCTGAAATCTACCATATGTGCCATGGTGTACAGTAAGCTATGGTATGTTATGTCTGAAATAAAACTTAATTAAAACAAAATATATTAAAAAATGGCAGAAATTGCCTAAAAATTTACTTAAATGGAAGATTAAAAGTATTTAGAAAACACTACAATTGGGATAAAACAAACCAAAATAATTTGAAGTGTGTTAATCGATACGTTGTACAATTGTGACATCTAGTGGACAGATATAGAAATGCAACCCCAAAAGAGGAACATTATATGAATGCGTACAACAGTCATGGATATCTGACCTCACAATATTATCTGTTGCCTAAATTACTACTAGACAGTAGCCGACATAAAACATTCCAACTGTATTTTCTAGGGAAACAAGCAAAATAAAAAAAATACAGAACATACATTCTCAGAGACCATCATAAAGCTTACATTATACATACTGTATACGTTGAAATCTGTGACTTTATATAGAGTCATACATTAGGTGTTCCATTAATAAATTGCTTATTATGAGACCGGGCTGCATAAAGTGGTATTCTCACATATTGTACACTCAGATTTTTTGGTTTAAAAATAAAGGCAGATGGTGGTGATACAAGTATGTGAATAAGACCCCCTTTCACACTGGAGCGTATTGCAGGCGCTATTGCGTTAAAAATAGCACCTGCAATCCGCCCTCAAACAGCTTCTCCATTGACTCAAGTGTGAAAGCACGATTCTCTCAGCGCAACATTTTTAACATTATACAATACAATGGTGCCTGCCCTCTGCACGCAACGGTTCTTTGCCCTCTCTGCACGCAACGGTGCCTGCCCTCTCTGCACGCAACGGTGCCTGCCCTCTCTGCACGCAACGGTTCTTTGCCCTCCAAACCCCCTGTATTGTGCCCTCCCTGCGTCGCATCCTCATTCCCTCCACCAGCTGCCACCATGTCTCCCAATGACCCTCCCATCCTCACCATCTTCCCCTAGTGATCACAGCCTTTACCATCCCAACTCTCCCACCCCACACTCAACTACCCTGCTCTCACTAAGCCCTCTTCTACTCGCCCTCCCCGCCCCGCCCTCACCCAACTCACCAACAACCTTCCCGCTCCAAAACCACCCCCCACCTACTCTTTTGTAGGAGCTAGGCATCGGTTCTCAATCTTAAAAATGTGGTTTTCGTTCTCCTCCCCCCCCCCCCCCCCCCCCTCTCTTGCCCTCTATATTTTGGAGGCTCCAAGTAATTTTCTAGCAAAAAATACTGATTTTAACTTGCAAGCGGCCTGGGCAATTTACGCATACGGCCAGCGTCATGGGGTTAACGCAAAAGATCAACATTCTGTGTTTTTTCTCTTGCACAGCTTGAAAAAGCGCACTACAGTTTTTACACTACAAGCCAAAATACAGCCAATTAATTGTAATGTGCCTATGCACTCAGGTGCATAAACAAGCCGTACCTGGCATCCCTTATTTATATTACAAGGGATGTTTACATTTATTGTAAAAGGAATAAAAGTTATCCTATATAAAAAAAAAAAAAAAAAAAAAAAAAAAAAAAAAAGGGGGGGGGGGGGACAATGTAAAAAAAAAAAAAGTTTTTTTTTTTTTAAAGCGCCCCCAAACCTCACCTCAGTGCTTGCATGCAGAATAGAATGCATATGTAAACTGCTTACACCACACGTGTGATGTATTGCGGCAAACTGAGCGAAAGCAATAATTATTGTGCTAGATCTCCTCTGTAACTCTAAACAGGTAACCTGTAAACATTTTTAAAGAATCGCCTATGGATATTTGTACCGTAGTACCGCCATTACATGAGCGTGCATAATTTTAAAGCATGACATTTTAGGTATCTATTTACTTGTTTTCTTTTAATTCATTAAATATATATTTTTTAATTATGTTTAAAAAACCGCTGCGCAAATACCGTGCGACATTAAAAAAAAAAAAAAAAACTGAAACGATCACCATTTAATTCCCTGGGGTCTCTGCTAAAAAAAAAAAAAATGTATATATAATGTTTGGGGTTATAAGTAATTTTCTAGCAAAAAATACTGATTTAAAATTAAAAGACAAAGTGCTAGAAAAGGCTGGACAATTCCTGGCCACCATGGTAAACTTTGGCACCCAGGTTATTGACAGCTATTAAAACATACATTTAAAAAAAATAGGTGCGCTAATCTGATAAAGAAATAGCGATAAATCAAAAAACAATAGATAATACCCCAACCACACATGAATAAATACAGGCATACCCCACTTTTAAGTACACAATGGGACCAGAGCATGTATGTAAAACGAAAATGTACTTAAAGTGAAACAATACCTTTTTTAACTTCTAGGGTGTAGTGGGGGGTCAGGGACTGTAGTTAAGGTCTCAGGGGGTGTCAGAAGCTGTAGTCGAGGTCCCAGGGGCTGTAGTGGGGGTGTCAGGGGCACCCCGGAACAGGGTGGGGTATGCTCTCGGAGCTTCAGCTCCTTCTACTGCGGCTGCAAAATGTCTGTACAGTACTTGTAAGGCACTTTACATACACTCACGGGTATGTCCTTACTCGCGAGTGTATGTAAAGTGAGTGTACTTAAAGCGGGGTATGCCTGTACACATTATATCATATATGTGAATAAAAATGATCGAACACAAAACACCCTGTGAAAAAAAGGAAATTATCTTTCAAGAAAAATGTGTCCATGCACAACTCAAAAAAAAAATCTTATGGGAAGAGTTGACAATAACACCCAATTCTGAATAAGAAACTCTGATGATTAAAAAAAAAAAAAAAATATATATTATATATATATATATATATATATATATATATATATATATATATATATATATATATATATATATATATATATATATATATATATATATATATATATATACATATACATATATACACACACACACACACACACACACATATATATATATATATATCTATATCAGTATTTCTAATGCAATCAAGATAAACACGGTGTTCAGCTAAATCCCTTCACCACACTCCCCTCTTAGCAGAAATAGTGGATCTCGGGTAATAGAGATCACATGCGCTTGTTTACATTCAAAGGAACTCAGTGGTCAGGCAGGGGGAGAGATCCAATTCACAGATGATGATAGTGACTCCAAAGTAGCCAATGCTTAGAAATCTGGTAGCAGTACTCTCAAACGTGTGGAGAGAAGAGGAAAGCCTCTGAGGCCCCGTACACGAATTCAGCCAGAAACTCGATCGGAGCTGGATTCTGCCGAGAAACTCGGTCGTGTGTACACTTTTCAGCGAGGAAGCCGACGAGGAACTCGTTGGGCCGAAAAGAGAACATGTTCTCTATTTCCTCGTTGTTCAATGAGGAAAGTCGGCCCACCGAGATCTCGGTGGCTTCCACACTGAACTCGACGAGGAACTCGATGTGTTTGGCACGTCGAGTTCCTCGGACGTGTGTACGGGGCCTTAGTGTAATACATTTAAAACGTCTATTTAAAAATTAAGTATATACTTACAAATAGGCAGCTTAAGGTCAGCATAAAAACAAACACTGCGGCTGTTAGCACCAGCCTGCTCGTGCGTGATGGCGTCACAAATAGTGGCTCCGCCCGGCGCATTTCTCCATAACATGTTTCAACTAGGAAAGCATTTATCTGAACACCATGTTTATCTGGATCACATTAGAAATGCTGATTTTTCATCACAGAAGTGGGTGTTGATCATGTCAACTTTTCCTATAAGTTTGTTTTTTGGACTTCTGTATGGACACATTTTTCTTGAAAAGACAATTTCCATTTTTTCCCCACAGAGGGTTTGTGTTCAATAATAATTTTTATTTACATACATGATATAAATGTGCATTTGTTTATTTAATGTGTGGTTAAGGTATTATCTATTGTTTGATAATCTCCATTTCTTTGTTATCAGATTAGTGCACCCGTTTTTTAATTATTGCTTATTTAGTCTTGTTTTTGGACTTATTTGGTTGCAGCTTTCCATTTGCATTAATTGGTTTATCTTGATTGGTAGAGGGATAAGCGCAGGAAATCTTATTTCCCCACCACCAATAGTAAGATTAGCATGTTGGGCAAAATCCATACCCAAATGCCCCCTTCCCTCACTCAAGCTGACATTTGTCAGCTCCAGGATGAAGACTTGTCTGCATTGTAATAGATGGCTCAGCCATATATACACATACAGGGGCACTTCCTTCAGCCGTTTTTGTCTTATACACCCCTTTGCACATATTTTTGGGAACAGTTTAGATTTCACGTTCTTTCGCATTTAATGCTGATCCAAAGTAATAGCCTAGTTTGTATTTTTATGATTGATTTGTTAAAGTTTCCTAAAAAATTAACAGAAACAAATTTCAATCAAATGCAGGGAGGAAGAAGTGGGGAGCAGGGAGGAAGAAGTGGGGGGCAGGGTGGGGCCAAGCCTCATTACATGCGTCTACGAAGCATGGCACGGGATAGACAGCGACAGGAGCGAGCATGCACAGTGTGCCCCCATAGCAAGCACACAAAGGAGTGGAGGAATCCCAAAAGAGAAGGTTCGGGGGCAATACCATTGCACAGAGAAGGCGAGGATAACATGCTTGTCGATTTAACACAAAAAAAAAAAAAAAAAGTACCTTTAGTAACACTATCTTTCAGCTCCCTTTATAGTTATATGCAGGTTATATAGTGCCAGCTCCTAGTTTTGGGTACATTTTTCAAACACCTGGTCTATAGGGTCCATGCACCCTTAGCCCCATTCACATCAACGCGATTTGACCTGTCAAATCGCATGTCAAATCGCAGCCTATTGCAAGCAACGGCACTGTCCCAATTGGTGCAACACCACACCAAGTTAAAAAAGTAGTTTCTACACTACTTTTGATGACTTTGGGGGCAATTTCAATTGAGTACAGCGGAACTGGCACCATTTCAAACCCGCGTTCAGTGTGAACGACGACTTAATTTGTAAACAAAAAAATTAAATAGGATACAAAGTGTCTGAACTTTTCATCTTTATAGATGATCAAAGTGGACCAAATGTTTTGAAAGTTGTCTAGGTTGCTGTACGTCCAAGACTATAATTTGTTCCATGTCATTCATTAGATAGGCCAACTCTATCATCAATGGAATATATGGGGGATTTTAAAATGTCTTCAAATTATCTGACAGCAAGGAGAAATAATCAGAGGTTACTTTTTAGCAGTAGAGGTAGAGTGCCGGAGAATTATTAGAAATCTAATTTTAGGGGGATCCGACAATATTGTCATGATGTAAAATATTACAAAGTTTGATAATCTTATTCCAGAAACTGGTAGCAGAATGCAATTCCCACAAGATGTGGAGGAACGAGCAAGCAGATTGATGGGAATACCTACAGATATTAGAGTAGGCAGACTAAATTAAGGGTAGTTTAGAATGTCAAATATCACCTAGTTAATAACTTTAAAGTGGATGCAAACCTGATTCAGTTTAAGCTGGGCACATTTATCTGCAGTGTTTTCTAAGTTATCACACTTCAAAGCGCCGAGTCTCGTGGCTTTCTTCTGCTCCGTTCTTCTTTTATCAGCCTGAGAACTTCTGACAAGTTCTCCGACACATGTGATAAAACCAGCCTGAGGTCTACTGCTGTCCAGAGAACCCCAGAAAGGAGATCCTTGGTGTCACCAAGATGAAAAATTCAAGAGAGGCATCGGTTTGCTGCATCTCCTTAGTGCATTCTCCACAGGAATATTTAGACAATGCCATTTGGTCACACTAGAGATTAAGCTGAAAAGCAGGGCTCGGTGTGCTACAGTGTTTGCTCAGGGTCCAGTGATATATAAAGTAAAAGCGTTGTAAAAAAAAAAAGACTGGAACTGAACTAGGTAAAAGGTGCATACTATTGATATCGAATAACAACCTAGTATTCAAAATCTGACCCATGATCTCTTAAGAAAAAGAAAGATAGATAAAAATGATTTAAATGCTCTCACCCATTGTAACATAGGGTAGTCGATCTGTTGATCCATGTGGGTAAATGCTATACAGATGAGGGCCTGAACAGTCAACTCCACCAAGCACAAGCGCAGCACCAATGTAGCCTTGATACCTGTTGGCCAAAAAAAAAACAATGTTACCATTATGAAATTGGTCAGCTGCAATTTTTTGTGTACTACAGTAGAATAAATGTCACTCAATGCACAATAAGAAATATGGCCTTCCCTAAAAAATCATCACCCCTTGCACCTGAGCGTTTTATAGCTCAAAGCTCCAAAATGCTCAACAAGCCAAAACCAATGATTTTAAAATGTCTATCTTCACATTTGAGCATTCAGGTGTCTGTAGCTCAAGGCCTGAAGCATAAATGAAAACATGAGGAACCTTAGAAGCAGACTCATTGTCCGTGTAACCAATTGTATTTATGATTTAGACAAAAAAAGTCTATGTGCCCATAACATGCGATCCTGAGCAAATGAACCTCCTGTATGGCACTTGATGTGCAAAAACACAAAAAAAGCACCCAAAATCGCCTACATAAGTATGAGCCAAATCAGATGCAGTGTTATTAGTGTAGCTCAGGAGACTAAAAATACATATCTAGTTGTAGAAACACTATTCTTCCTTTTGGCAGGTGTTTAGGTTTGATACTTACTGCGTCTTACTGAACAGACTTAAACAACTTTAACGTTGTGAACTAGCAAAAAGTGTGTGTTCACTGAACAAGATAAAATGAATCCCTCTAAAACTTTCAAGTGTTATCAATGTACAATGATTGTAGGAGGGCAAGTATCGTACAACACAGGGTTCCGAGTATGGAATAGTGACCAAGTCTATACAGACTGCAATAGTGAGGGCCATGCAGCATATAGCACTGCATACAAATTGTTATGGTTCGCAGCACCTATGTCCGTGTAGGAGAGGATCTAAAGGAGGGGAATGCTTGCATTACCCTGCAATCCCACATCGGTCCTTTCATCCGCTCTCCAGCAACAATCATATACAATGCAGGGATACTGGTGGCCACTAGTTCTGTGCTGTACACAGTGAGGGACTAGGTTGTCGCAATCAGGTCTAGAGGGAAGGAAGACTGCAGAGCCGTGGATGAGGGCAAGTATCCCTCCGTTTTATTTATGCTTTAAAACTTGAAACATACTAAAGTTATCATGAAATCAGATCACTAGGTGTCTTGCTTCCTAATTGACAAAGTGTTGTCTAAAAGGAGGGATTGCTGCAGAGAATCTAGCTAGTGCAAAAACATTCAATATACAAGAAGATAGTATACCTTTAATCAACTACAATGGGTATATGGACATCACTAAAACATTCTATATTATATAGCTTCAGCTCCAGTAGTCAGACATACAAACCATTACCCCAATTAGAACCAAGATTTTAATACTTAAAGCGGAACTTCAGTCGTTTTTTCAACTTTCCATCTATTAAATCTTCTGCCCTTGTTGTTTTAACTTTTTTCTGCCAGTAATTACCTTTTACAGCCCACATCCTGTTTCTTGTTTGGGCATTAAAGCGTAGTTCCACCCAAAAATGGAACTTCAGCTTTTCTGGCCTTTCCCCCCATTCGGTGTCACATTTGGCACCTTTCAGGGGGAAGCAGATACCTGTCTAATACAGGCATTTTCTCCCCCTTCCGGCAATAGATCGCCGCAGAGTCTGCGGCGACAGGGTTTGATGAAGTCAGGGCGCCAGGTCGCAATTGTGACTAGAATTAGCGACCTGACGCCTGGCGAAGGAAGCATAGGCCTGCGGAGGGCCGCGGACTCAATTACCGGCTGGCGGGGGAGGGAGGGGCACACAGACACAGGATACCCCATCCTGTGTCTCCGTGCGCCCCCACCGCATGATCACGCCGGCAATTGAGGCCGCGGCTTCTGCAGGCCTATGCTTCCTTCTCCGATCTGGCGCCATCTTGTGGTGGTCGTTAGTATGACATACAACCAGCAATGCTAACGGAGCTTCCCCTGTGTTTTCACTGCCATCTCCTTCCCTCCAATTAGAACCCCCAAACATTAAATATATTTTTTATTCCAACACCCTAGAGAATAAAATGGTGGTCGTTGAAATACTTTGTCACACCGTATTAGCACAGCGGTCTTACAATCGCACTTTTTTGGGAAAAAATACACTTTAATAAAAAAAATAAAAAAATAAGACAACAGTAAAGTTAGCCCAATTATTTTTATATTGTGAAAGATAATGTTACGCCGAGTAAATTGATACCCAACATGTCACTCTTCAAAATCCGCTTGTGGAATGGAGACAAACTGTTAGCCTTTAAAATCTCCAAAGGCGACGTTTAAAAAATTCTTCAGGTTGCATGTTTTGAGTTAGAGGATTTCTAGGGCTAGAATTATGTCACTCGCTCTACCAATCGCGACGATACCTCACATGTGTGATTTGAACACCTCTTTCATATGCGGGCGCTACTCACGTATGCATTCGCTTCTTATTTATTTATTAAAATGCTGAAAAGTACAAAATGGTACAAAACGCAGTCAGTTACCCGTAGGCCTCGATGCGCGAGAACAACAATACAGCAACAACCAAAAAAAACACACAGGCAGCGGAACAGATCAAAATTTAAAATGGATAGCAGATCAAAGAACTATAAAAACCTATGTAATTCCATAGGCTTGACTGAAAAGCTCAGTTTTTAGAAGCTTCCTGAACTTAAAAAGATCATTCTCAAGCCTTAATTTTAGAGGCAGGGAGTTCCAAAACTGTGCTCCCTGGACCGCACTCGTCCTCCCTCCGCATTTTTTCTTTCGAAATTTAGGGATCACCAAAGTTTCCAAATTAGCCGACCTTAAGGTACGGTTGGGCACATACTTGGTGAATTTTTCCTGCAGGTACACTGGCCCCTTGCCATGGGTAGCCCTGTGCACCATGCAACCAGTCTTAAACAGAACCCGTTCCTTCATGGGTAGCCAATGCAGGGCTCTCAGCGATGGCGTGATGTGGTCACGATGACCAACACCCGTGAGTAGCCTTGCAGCGGCATTCTGAATAAGCTGTAATTTGTGCATGATGTTATTAGGTAAACCCAGGTACAAAGCGTTACAGTAATCTAATCGACTTCCGATAATGGCATTAACCATAGAGATCTTGTGCGATTCTTCAATGAAGCGAAAAGTCGACCTCAGGAGTTTCAAGTGGAAGTGACAAGAACTCACCACCTGGTTTACCTGTGATCGTAGCGTTAATCTCTCGTCCAAGATGATACCCAAATCCCTGACCTGGGTGACTGGTACTGGGACCGATGAAAACGAGTCTGGCCAAGTAGGGAAACCGCCCGCCCATGACTGATTGCATAAAACCATGCACTCAGTTTTGGAGCCATTGAGCATAAGATAATTAGCCCCCATCCAGGCTTCTGCACGCAAAGCTCGGCGGGAGGGGGTGTGCTTCTGGCTCCTAACTTTTTTAGCTGGCTCCTAGATTCCAAGCAAATTTGTCAAACCCTGTGTGGCAAACTACACCATGTCCGGCCCCTCCTCTGCCCCCACTGTCTTCTGGGAGACACACAGGACCCAGACAACAACAGGGATGTCATTACATATTATGTGAGCAGACTGCAGTTCCTATTCAAGTAATCTTCAGGACACATGGGCCAGTTCACGGCATATGCAGTCCAGTGTGGTTTTTCTCTGCATTAAAAAAAAAAAAAAAAAACCAACAACAACAACAACAACAACAACAACAACAACAACAACAACAACAACAACAACAACAACAACAACAACAACAAAAACAACAACAACAACAACAACAACAACAACAACAACAACGAAAAGTAGGTTATATGGTTTTTGATAAGCGTTCACACCAGTGCAGTCAGTTCCAGGGCTTTCCATTTCCATAAAAAAAAAAAAAAGCATTTTCCTGCACTGGATTGTACTAGTACGCAGTAAAATGCATCAAAAATGCACAGTAGAGAAAAATAAAAAGCATCTGGAATGCATCAGTAAAAGCATCAAAAAATGCCATTTGGAAACGTCCCTGGCAGCGAAAGGGTTAGGCCCTTTACGATGCCTGAAATAAACCTCTTGCTTGTAAATTAGCCTTGAAAAGGAGCAAGAACATTTTACAACCTTCACCTTCCGCAGATTTTGAAAGGGTTCAGTGCCAGGCTTACTGCAAACCAAACTTTGCATGGTTGGCTCATCCCTATTCATTACGAATACCTTTTGGTTATAGTCCCTAAGCAAGCAATGACATTTAAACTTTTACACTGCAAGCCTGAATTAGAGTGGTGGGGCAATAACAGTCATGATTGACTTTTTGCCATATAAAAGTACAGCAGTGCTATAAGACATGAAAAAGACCAACGTGTTAAATCAAGTCTAATGTCATACACTGAGAAAGGACTCCCTTTACCAAACATAAAGCAGATTTATCTTCATAGAACAGATTTCTCATCTGTGTAAATGGCACAAAGCTCCTTTTAATATGACACCTTTTTACAAACTTGCTAAAACCAAAAGTAGTCCGAGATAACTGATTTGCGAAAGTCTGATGCTTGACACTAAGCCAGAGGCCTTTCCTTAAAACTTTAAAATGATGTACACTTTCCTATTTGCTTTCATGCAGTGATGTATGGTGTCTGCCTAGAGCTGCTGAAAATTTCTAGCAGAATTAAACTGTTCCGCTGCTACAATTGGTATAAATATTTCATGGTGGAGCTGCCATGCAGAGCCTTTCCCCTGCTTGCTTTTTCTTGTCAGACAAATGAACACAACGAGAAGCAATTCAATCTCAAATACCGACAAGCCTTCACATTGCTGTAAAGTAAAGCTTTAGAACAATGGCTGATGCGTAGGAACCCAGAGAACTGGAAACATTATCATTTGTCAACACAGTTTGAATATTGTTTCCTGTTCAGTGGGGTCTAAGTTCTTCTCCCCACTGGCTGTCAACAAGATGTATATAGAGGTACGTGTTCATTCTCAGTCTTCGGAGACTTGGTACTGCTGAGCCCGGAGTGAAAGCGGTTTAACACATTACCCTCTAGTACACATGTCCTTATGAACATCAACATTGAATGCCCACCCAAAACTAAATAGTTAGTGGGAATCTTTATCTTTTTAGCTAAGCAACTATACCATTAGAGTAAAACAAAAACAAGCAAAAACAGTACAATTGATGCAAAAGCATTAAAGTCAAAGTGAGCATTACATAAAAAATATACAGGCATTAAAGTGGTGTTTTCCGGCATAAAAAAAAAAATAATTAAAAAGCCAGCAGCTACACATAATGTAGAGTTGCTGGCTTTTAATAATAGAATCAAAAAAAGGTGTATATACCACGCTAGTGGTAAAAATCTAAAAGAAAAAAAAAAAAAAAAAAAAAAAAACACACAACACACACACACACACACACCACAAAATATTTCTGTGGAAAAAGAGCGACACTAACATGCGATCTATTCATGTAAACAAGATAAGTAAAGGAACTAGTCGCGCTAATAGGATGAGGTTTAAATCCTAAAGTACCCTAAATTAAATATAGCGTAATACATATACCAAAATAGATGCACATAAGTGAATAAAATAACTGTTGAATAACAAAAAATATATATATATATATTTAGAGTCAGTGTCCAATTATAGTAAATCGGTGAATCCGATTTGAAAAGTGATATCAATTCAAAAGAAGATGGGAAGATGTTCTAACTTTCCACAACCCAGAAAGGGAACATGGGGTGAGCCTCTCCTTGGGGTATACACCGGGGGAAATAAAAACGCTTACCAGATGGAGTGGACCACCTGTTAGTAGCAAGGTCACCAGCGCCTGCAGATATAGCTGGGTCTGTGATGAATCCGGGATGCGGATGTCACTGGGCCCCAGGCATCATCTTCAAACAAAAGGCCGCCCTCTGTCCATTGTACTTAGAGGTGCGATCTCCCAGAAGGGAACAGAGCATGTAGGAGCCCCTGGAAGACATCACATATGACGAAACATGTCAAGCGGAGCTACGCGCTGACATCATCACGCCCCACCTGAGCCCGGAAGTGCGGGTGTTCATTTGGATTTGGATTTTTTTTTTTATTGCCGGCAAGCTATTTTAGGATTTATATTCTATTGGAACATTTTTGATGAACAAGAAAGAAGAAGTTGTGTTTTAAACTAGAACACACTATTGGAGCCTTTGTTCTCCAAAATGCTCCGTTCCCTTTTGGGAGATTGCACCTCCAAGTACAGCGGACGGAGGGTGGCCTTTTTTAGCGAGGATGCCGCCTGGAACCCAGTGACATCGGCATCCAAATTCCCAGAAGTGGGAAATTGTGGCACTGGAGGGGGGGGGGGGGGGGGGGATCTGATGAGTGGAACTCCGCTTCAAGTGGGAACACACACAGGGCAACCCTTCAGTAAAGTCGGTACACAATAAGCTGGTACACATAGGTCAAATGTCGAGACAAACAGCCGATTCAAATAAAATAATTAAAAACAACGGCTGATATTCGTATGTCGGTCTGTCCGACACAAGGCAGCAGTCTGGCCAGCTTCTGTCAGACATGTGTAGCGCCCACCTCAAATTTAAGGGATGTTTTTGGGCCAATACTTGGGCCCAGACCTGTTTAATACAAATTTGCCTCTGTCCTGGCTGAGGTACCACTTGGTAGTTTTCCCCTTGTTGCCTGCTGTGCATGCTGGGGAGGGGTACTTAAGTGGCAGATGCCATTTATCGGGGGGCTGCATCAGACGTTCACGTTGGCCCGGGGTCACTTCGCTGTCGAGTAGGCCCAGCTATGCTGGCTGGGGCCTACAACCCTAAGAGGGGATCTCAAGCTGTCTGTCCACAAGGGAGGAAGCTGTCTTCCAGCAGAGACCAGAGGTCTGTGCCAGAGACCAAGTTCACCCAAAAGGTCTGTGGCAGAGACCAAGTTCACCCAAAAGATCTGTGGCACGACAGTCTGTGGCAGACACCGTCTGGACATTAGTTTGTGCATCATCCCGGCTGCTAGGCCATGTGAGAGGGGACTATCCGGGTGAGCAATACCCACTCTATAGTTGAGAGTGGAGCCTGATTGACTATTTTGAGCATTTTGTACTGTGTGCCTGAACCATCCCCTACTCTTCTTTTCCATTCTACTTTCTCTTCTTCAAGTTACCCTGCAGACAAAATAAAACCCAACTGTTGAAGATTTTACATCTGTCTGGACATTGCATTTATTATGGACTTTCCCACCCTGACAACGAAACTATAGAGGTAACGTGCAAACCCAAAATTTAACCAGCCACTCCTTCGGGGGGTAGTTCTACACATGCATGCTGAAAAACCAATGGCAGACAGCGCTGATTGGAGTGTTCTGGCAGGAGGAGGGGGGGGGGGTCACCCTGTCAGAACACAACAGCTCAGTGGGGGAGATCGCTGAACTAGCCATGCATGGTTCGTACAGTGGCTCAAACTGGAGCTGTAATTATTTTTACCGGCGGGTTGCATAAAAAAAAAAAAAAAATGGTTTGTGTGTACCAGGCTTAAGGCCAAGTTCCACCCAAAAGTGGAAGCTCCATTTATCTGACCCCCCTCCCCCCCACATTTAGCACCTTTCGGGGGGGGGGGGGATCAGGTACCTTTCCCCACTTTCAAGAGATTGCACAACCGCACACTCGGAAGTTTGGCCCCCCCCTTACACCACTGCACGGCCATTCAGAAAGCGCTGCACGCATGCGCAGTAGGGATCCCGCTGTGAAGCCCAAGGCTTCACTGTCGGTTTCCCTTACAGACAATGGCGGCAGCACCCGAGAGCAGATGGAAACATTGGCTGGGGTGCGGATATCGCTGGATTCCAGGACAAGTAAGTGTCCCAATATTAAGAGTCAGCAGCTACAATTAGTGTAAGAATTTTACATGAGTATACGCTTGCACACGATCTTTACAGCACATTTAACACAGGCTTGACATATTTCTGACAGCAAGATCCTGAGTATAAACATCTGTAAATTATTATGTCCGTGTGTAACTGGCCTTCATGTTGGCACTGCACACAGGCACTTCCGACAGCCTAAAGTGAAGGGCTGGCAGGAGCTTCATAACAAGTGCTCTCCGACACTAAATCTAAGGCACTGTGGAGCAATTCATCCTCAAAACCACAACAAAGCCTTTGAAGTGTGTTACAGTGAGTTTCTAAAGTGCTTACAACACCTGCTGTTTACTTATAAGCCAAGTCCCTGCTGCTGGAAGACCGTGAAAACGGCCGATATGGGACAGTGAAAGTAATATTTACAGTAGAGATTAGCTTTTTTGTACTATAAAAGGGCTAATTTTAGTTTTTTTAACCCCATTATGTTACTGGCCGATTAATCGATTATGAAAATTGTAATCAATTTCATAATCGATTAGTTGTTACGGTCCTAGTTTTGTTACAGCGTCGCACGACTGCGCAATTGTCAGTTAAAACAACGCAGCGCCGAATTGCGAAAGATGGCCTGGTCAGGAAATGGGCTGAAAATGTAACAAAACAGAATTACTTACTGGGAACAGGTTTTCCAGGAGTCTTTCAGGACAGCAACCTATGAGAGACCTCGGCTCCTCCCTTCTTAGGAAACACCGCCCAGCCTAGACTTAAAAGGCCTGCTTCCCCGCCGGGTCCTCAGTTCTTCAAGAGCAACCCCGGGCAGCTGGGGAGACACAAGAACACATCATCATACACCATAAATTGCTTTTTTGATGGTTCCTGAGTCAGGAACCCAAAAGGAAAAACCAATAAGGGTGGGTACACGGTGCTGTCCTGAAAGACTCCCTGAAAAGACGTTACCAGTAAGTAACTCTAATTTTCCCCTATTGTCTTTCAGGACAGCAACCTATGAGAGAATAAGCAAGCATTTACCCTTAGGGTGGGACTACGGCTTACAGGACTGCGTCCAAAGAGCCTGATCCCTTTGCCGACAAGACCAGCCTCTAGTGTCAGGTAAAAAAGGTAGGAGAGCCAAATCACATTGCCGCCGCACGGATCTGGCGCGGAGTAGTCTCAGCTTCTCTCAGTTCAAAAGAAAATCCCACAAGGGCCTACAAGGAGTAAAATTTGGCTCTACTTGGGAAACTGCAGACCTAATACTGGTCCAGCTGCCGTGATGTCTCCAAATCTCAGGTAAGTGGAGCATAAAATATAATCTGAAGGGATCCCTCTTAGTAGCCAGACCACCCGGTTCCCAGAGCTTTCCAGACAGAGAACCTTGGTCCTTTAAGCCAGCGGGGTACAATGAGAAAGACCCAAGGTGTTCTATGCCTGCCAGTAAGACTGTGGGTGGGCAAGATGGCCTAGCATCTGGGGGAAATGCCAGCGATGGCATCTACCTACGAGCGCCAACCCTTTACTGGTTTAGGCCCAAAGATGTTTTTATGGGGCGAGGAAACCAGAGTTCCTGGAGGAAACTAGAGATTCCAGGGTTAGCCACCCTATAGATGGTTCCTATGGAAGTGCCTGCAATTGCAAGAACAGGACTCCAGAGATTAGTCATAACTTCCATCACCAGATGATACCAGGTGCATTCAGGGTGCTGTGGCCATAGCCCAGCCTTCCTACCTGTGTCACCCTTTAATTTCACAGGAAGGACTCTTGCTTCTGTCTATGCGATTCAAGAAATCGCCTCCCAGGACAAATAACAGGTCCCCTGTGGGAGCGATATCGCACAGTCTTGGACATGCCGTTTGCCTCCCACCACCTTGGGGGCTGCCCATCCTCTTACTGACCTTGCATCAATGTGTGTCTGCAATCGTGTCAGACAATATTCTGAGATGCGACACCCCTTTCAGAAGAGTTCATTCACTTGAGCATGGAATCCAACATCCCTCCATCTCCCTGGACTAGGCCGGTAAGTCTGGATGTGTGGAAAAAAACTGCGTCTGGAGGGAGCAGAGGGTACTGAGCCAAAGCCTTTTGAGAATCTGGACCTTCGACTTCCATCGGACCTAATGAGCAGTAACGCCCTTTTCCACTGCTCTATCCCTGGTCATGGAGCAGGAGTGTTTTTCTTGTCCTCCTGCAACCACCTCCTCCAGAGAAATTTTGTAATGAGGGAGTCTACTGGATTCACCATTCAGGCCTTCTCCCACTTATTAACAAATGTTCTAGAAAGCTGTGCATCTTACTAGGGTCTGGTCACCTGAAAGCCTTTAACCCTTCGTGATGCCATACAGGGGGCACCCCCCGATATTGGGCCCTGGTCACCAGAAATCCCCTGTTTATTTTCCTATATAAGGTTCATACAGGAGATGTGGCCATCAAGCACCATCCGGTCGGCAGCCCTGCAACATCAAAACACTAGTGAAACATGCAGGGTGCTAGCTTGGTTAGGATTCAAACTGATGACCTCAGTATTTAAGGCACGGTTTAAGGTTCCACACCTTCAATGCAAGTCGACCAGGAGAACCTGAAGACCCCTGCCTGAAAATTTTAGGCGAGCTGGTTTGCTGGTCCTACACAGGCAAAGTTTATCACTACAGTGCCTATGGTGCAGACTGTGTGAGCTGACCCCTCTGGTCATGAGTGCACTCTACCCAGCCAATATGTCAGGTATATCAGAACGCCAGCCTGAGTTTGAGGCATGCAAGATACCTCGCACAAACAGGGAAAACACACAACTTATGCAAGTACTAACATTTTGGGGGATCTGAACTAACCACCCCAGTGTTGCCAGGTAGAAGTGTCAGCCACCCAGGCCTTCTCCCCTGGCTAGACACACCCAAGTCACCAGGAGACTGCTCAGGGAACTGACTCTCAGCCCCGTCAAATCAGTGACCCAGAGCTGAAGTGTTAAACGCTGAGCCACTTCATAAAAGTCTTATCAAAAGGTCAGAAGCTGCCAAACAGTGCGAATTCAGCCATCCCCACTCCATACACCTCATGCAGGAGGGAGAAGAAAAGATTCCCCTTCACCCAGTCCCTACTGGTTACAAGGGGAAAACAAAATCACTCAACGGATGTGCATGGAAAGTACCAACACTTCAGGCTTACCTGTGAGGTGTTGGGGTCTGCTTCCGCTGCCTGTGCAGGTGTCGCAGAAGAGTTCATCCCTCCCCTTTGGTGGTCCGCAGTCAGTGCTGGGTCTTCCCCTTTTTTTAAAAGCCAGACCAGCAGGGATGCCAAGCTAAAAGTTCTCACCTCTAGGCCACAGACCTGCAATATGTCCCACAGAAGGTGTAGGAGCTGTGCAGTACCTAGGATACGAACGGCTTTCCCTCATTGGTATTTGAACTCAGGTCCCAGCAACCTGCTATGCTGCTGCTATGTCGCCTAAGCGATCGCGCTAAAGGGGGCAACCAAAAATGGAAATCTTCCTTCGGCGCCACGGAGGAAGTGGGAGCTGGGTGCCTCTAAAAAGAGGGTACCTGTTCCTCCCCAGGTAAATTTTTTAGCACTGTCACATTTTGCGTGGTCATGCAACACTGTACCCCAAATGAAATCTTTATCATTTTCACACAAATAGAGCTTAATTTTTGGTGGTATTCCCCTAACAACAGCATCTCCCACAGTACAGTAAAAACACTGGCTAGGATCACAGTTAACCCTCTGATTGCCTGTGTAAGCCCTTCCCAGCCAGTGTCATTAGTACAGTGACCATTTTTAGTCGCTGATCATCACCTTTACTAAAAAAAAAAAAAAAAAAAAAATTTATAATATATATATATATATATGGCAAATGGGGGTGGGTAAGGGTTAAACCACACACACACACGTTGAGATAGATATATATATATATATATATATATATATATATATATATATATATATATATATATATATATATATATATATATATATATATATATATATATATATATATATATATATATATATATCTCAACGTGTGTGTGTGTGGTTTAACCCTTACCCACCCCCATTTGCCATGGTCGGGGTTTTCCTTTAAAGTCCCATTCAACTATGGGAAATACATGTTACTTCATAACTTCCAAACGGCTGTAGATATTTCGATAACACTTGGTCACATGTTACTTATATGTCCACTTAAACTATAGGATAGTTATTTTTCCTTTAACTACCCCCATTTGTGAGGGTCGGGGTTTTTGTTTAAAGTCCCATGCAAATCAATGGGAAATGTATGTTCCCACATAACTTCTGTACGCCTGGAGATATTTCAATAATACCTGGTACACATATTACTTATATGCCAAATAAAAATATATGACAGTTAAATTAACCCTTACCTACACCCTTATATAAAAGATGGGTATATTTATATTACTATGATTTTCTTCCCCAAAAGGTTAAGATAGGAAGACCGGGCAATGCCGGGTATTCAGCTAGTTATAATAATAATCTCAGTACTCCGTTTTTACTAGTAAAAGAATCCCATAGTTTGTAGCTTTTTTTACCAAAAATATGTAGCAGAATACATATTGGCCTAAATTGATGAAGTTAGATTTTTTTATTTGAGGTTTTATAGCAAAATTGGCGGCCTTTTTTGTTTATATTAATAGTGTGTCACTATTAAAGGAGCAGCAACCTAGGTTCACATAATTGTTTTGAGGTGTGTAGTTGGCGCCCCTCCTAATTCATTATTCACATAAATAAGGTATTAACGTGTACACAAAGTAAAAACCTTTTTTTTAAAGAATACCGTATGTAAACCCAACATTTTAGAATCCTGATATGTGCTTGCTGTACCATGTACTTGTATGAAAAAGAACCCAATTCTATTGAAAACTAAAAAAATAAAATTACCACTTTAGGGATCACCAAATCACACATAATTAGCACTTTAACACAGAATCATACTACAGTAGCCATACAATTTGTTTAAAAGGTAACTCCACTTTCATGGGAAAATTCAATATATAGCGTATACAAATTGCGGCACACGCCATATTTTAACCACTTCAATACCAGATACTTACACCCCCCTCCTGCCCAAGGCAATTTTCAGCTTTCTGAGCCGTTTAAATGAGAATTGTGCGGTCATGCTACACTGTACCCAAAAATAATTTTTATCATTTTGTTGCCACAAATAGAGCTTTATTTTGGTGGTATTTGATCACCTCTGAGGTTAAAAAAAAAATTTAAAAAAAAAAAGGAAAATTTGCAGAGTGGCTCGCGCATGCACCCACAGTTACACTGCCAGCGCCGCAGAGAGGAGCGGGGCTTTGTTCGTCCGCATTGCTGGACCGTGGGACAGGCGAGTGATTATTAAAAGTCAGCAGCTACACTTTTAAATGGGTGAAACTCTGCTTTAAGAGTAAAAGCATATGTAAAGTCACGTAAAAATTAAACTGTGTGACCCTTACAGCAACCTTAAAGTATATGAAAGCCCAAAACAACGATCCTCTCTTAATTGCTCCCTTTTGGTATGTGTATATCACAACATAAATACAACTTTGAAAACAGTTTGTTATATTTTTTGTTAAAAAGTTCAGGTTTCAGAATAAAAAAAATCTAATAAAAAATATCTCACCCACCTAGGTGGATGCAACATTGATCCGATGTTGCACCTATCCCCAGCCGCTTCTGTGATCAAAGACTGCTGATCGCTCAGCTCTTGGTCTTCACGGTCAGTCCCTACAGCACTCGCTGGGTTGTAGAGGGGGGGGGGGGGGGCACCCGACAGCTCCATTGCAGGGCATGAGAGAGAAGACAGCCGATCTGCTCCATTGCCAACCCAAAACCCCCCCTGGGGGGTTTAAGATGGAACATATCAAATGTATCCTCTCTCATCCCGTGCAAGAAAGGGAGAACTGGGGAGGCAGGCCGCACTGAAATGCAGCACAGATACGCCGCACTGATGATCGGTGTAAACAATTTACTAACATTCTTGCGTGCGAGGAAAGGGCTGCTGATAACCAGCAAGTCTGTTTACATGCGATCAGCTGATCAAATGGTAAAGGGCCGCTGTGATTGTGCTGGATGCACGTGGGAAGCAGGGTTTTGGGAGGATGTCCATGGACACCCTCCCAAAATTGGAAGCAAAGGGCTCAGATGGAAGGGTGGGTCAGGGTCAGGCCTGCCCCCCCCCCCATCATGGTTTCTTTCACTGGGGCCCTGAAGGTTCTATTTATGCTTCTGGTTACCAGTATACCCTTTGCCATGAGTTTTATATTTAAAAGCTTTTCTTACCTAAACAGCATTTGCTTCAGCATGCGGTTAGCAGTTGCTACTCTAGGCAAACGACCTGTAGAGAGAGAATGCAGCTCTACGTTGGAAGATATCATCTGGGTGGTCATTTCTGTATCAGCTGCTGTCCCGGCACCACAACAACTAGGAAACAAAGATTGAGACATTGTTCAGCATCCTGAGAGAACTAAAAACTTACATAGAAAGATTGCAAATTTACAATGGACAGGGTACATCCCATCAGAAAGCTCACTAGAAATGACTGTCACTAAAAAAAAAAAAACTAAAAAAACTAAAGCCATGTGAAGCTTTCAAGTCAAGACGCATATCTGCAAGCTGCTTTCAACTTGCCCATCCTTTCCAGCCCCTCATACAGTCCAGTGAGGTGGCCAAAGACAGGAATATATGGGCGGGTAGAAGGGCTTGGGCAAGTCAAAACATCTGACCTGTGCCCATTCTGAACAGCCCAGCAATAGAAGTTGCTGCAAGTATTTGCAGGCAGCTCTAGGTGTGTGCACTTTACAAGTGAAATTTCAAAGGGAAAGTAAAGCCTTTGCAATTTTTTGGGAGATATAGTAGAAAAGAAAGCAGCTTGAACTATTGCTATTATCATAGTTCAGAACTATATGTAAATATGCACAACCATAATTGCTCAGTACATATGCAGGTTCTATTTCCTGTTTTGAAGTATTAGTTGTATTTTACTGCTCCTTCTCAATATAAATCCATGAGTTGCCCAACACACTGAACCAAAGCACTCCATGCATGGGTGTAAACCCCTCTCACAGAAGGTAAAACAGATCTTAATGCCTGAACCCAGTTTTGCAACTGACATGCGTTCGTAATACTTTACTGTGCATCTACTTACAAAAAAATTGAGCCTTCATTTGACGATAAATGGTAAAGGATACAAGGAAAAATGTTTGCCAGCACACCATGGATCAAGATATGTGATCATGCATTAAACAATTTTCTTGGACGCTTGCTTGCTGATCCATGGTGTGCCGGCAAACATTTTCCTTGTGACTTCTGAACCAGTTCCCAGCTGGTTGTTGCTGCAGCACCCAAACTCTTGAGAGCGAATTGACATTGTGCCACATGTGTACATAATTTGGTGTACCCTTTATTGGGGCCAAGAAAATGTGTGCACTTTTACATCCTATATAAATACTATTTAACAGCATCTCACAAGAGTACATCCCTCACATTTTTGTAAATATTTTATTATATCTTTTCATGCGACAACACAGAAGAAATTACACTTTGCTACAATGTAAAGTAGTGAGTGTACAGCTTATATAACAGTGTAAATGTCCCCTCAAAAAAACTCACACAACCGTTAATGTCTAAACTGCTGGCAACAAAAGTGAGTACACTCCTAAGTGAAACTGTCAAAATTGGACCCAATTAGCTATTTTCCCTCCCCGATGTCATGTGACTCGTTAGTGTTACAAGGTTTCAGGTGTGAATGGGGAGCAGTTGTGTTAAATTTGGTGTTATCGCTCTCACTCTATCATACTGGTCACTGGAAGTTTAACACGGCACCTCATGGCAAAGAACTCTTTGAGGATCTGAAAAAAAAAAAAGAATTGTTGCTCTACATAAAGATGGCCTAGGCTATAAGAAGATTGCCAAGACCCTGAAACTGAGCTGCAGCACGGTGGCCAAGACCATACAGTGGTTTACCAGGACAGATTCTGCTTAGAACAGGCCTCGCCATGGTCGACCAAACAAGTTGAGAGCACAGGCTCAGCATCATATACAGAGGTTGTCTTTGGGAAATAGACGTATTAGTAGGGGTGCAACGGATCAAAAAACTCACGGATCGGATCGATCCTCGGATCAGAGCCACGGGTCAGATCATTTTTCGGATCAGCAAAAAATAAAATAAAATTGTAGCCTCACTGTGCCCCCTCTCACCTCTACCTGACGCTCCTCTCTTCCTCCACCTTCTCGCCCGATGCTCATCTCCTCCCCTGACCCTCCTTAGCCCATGGGCATGTCTCCCCCCAGGTGGTGGAGGACAGTCGGGTCTATACCTCTATATTCCCTCCATATGTCGGTCACACTCATGCAGCCCCAGACATCAGCTGCACCTCACCCCCCAGGCTGGTGTCATGTGCCCTCCGCTCCCCCTCTCCTTCCTGGTTGGGTAAACAAACCCCAAACCCCCCTGGGAGGTCAATTCTTCCATACCTACGCGACCCCCCACATATGGATCCTCACCTGCCACCAACACCCCCCCCCCCCCCCGCTGTTTATCGCGGGACAGCCGCTCACCTGCAGCTGCGTCCATCACTCACTCAGCAGTTATCCACGCTGGGGGAGTGGCCGGACACCCCAGAAGGTGATTGGCTGCGGCGCACATTCTGTGTATACAAGCACGGGGTAAGGAGGTGGGGCTGTGCGAGCAGAGCGGAGACTATTTCAGTGTCAGCCTATACAGCGTGTTTTACCGCTCTGCTCGCCCCCCTCCACCTGCGCCGCGGATCATGTGTGTACCATCCCGTAGTCATTGATCCGTGCGGATCACGGATCAATGACAATCCGTTGCACCACTACATATTAGTGCTGCCAGCATTGCTGCAGAGGTTGAAGTGGTGGGGGGTGTCGGCCTGTCAGTGCTCAGACCATACACTGCATCAAATTGGTCTCCATGGCTGTCATCCCAGAAAGAAGCCTCTTCTAAAGATGATGCAAACAGTTTGCTGAAGACAAGCAGACCAAGGACATGGATTACTGGAACAATGTCCTGTGGTCTGATGACACCAAGATAAACGTATTTGGTTCAGAAGGTGTCATGCGTGTGTGGCGGCAACCAGGTCAGGAGTAGAAAGACAAGTGTGTCTTGCCTACAGTCAAGCATGGTGGTGGGAGTGTCATGGTCTGGGGCTGCATGAGTGCTGTCGGCACTGGAGAGCTACAGTTCATTAAGGGAACCATGAATGCCAACATGTACTGCGACATACTGAAGCAGAGCATGAACCCTCCCTTCGGAGACTGGGCCGCAGGGCAGTATTCTAACACGATAACAACCCCAAACACATCCAAGACACCCACTGCCTTGCTAAAGAAGCTGAGGGTAAAGGTGATGGACTGGCCAAGTATGTCTCCAGACCTAAACCCTATTGAGCATCTGTGAGGCATCCTCAAATGGAAGGTGGAGGAGCGCAAATACTCCAACATCCACCAGCTTTGTGATGTCGTCCTGGAGGACTTGGGCCAGCGCATTAACCCTATGCGTTTCGACCACAAAGACTTCAACTAGACCCCAGTTGAAGTCTTTGCAAACGAAACGCGTAGGGTTAATATGCAGGCCCAAGCCGCCCTATACTGCGCTTTTTATTGTTCAATTGAACAGTTTTTTTTTATCCAATAGTCATTTGTTTGAATATTTTTATTTCAATAAATTCCATCATTTGGATTTACGCTATGTGGAGGCCCTTTTGTCTCTTTTTTATACTTTGAACATAATACTAATATTTGGAGATTTTTGGAGGAGATACATCTCAGAGAGCTGCTCACAATCATTAACTGTTCAGAGCACCATCTACTCCCGGCCCTTTGGATCTATCGTCTGCTTGCAGAGCAGGGGATTGAAAGATTCGCCCTTGGAACCTGATTCAACATTTCCACGCTTCCGGATATATGCTTGCCAGATCCACGCCGTATGGAGAGTTTGGTCCACTACTTTGGGTAAGAGTACCCTTTTCTCTCCATCATTCCTGCAGGGTGAAGGCACTCCCGAGTGTAATTATCTACTGTGCAGCACATCTACCCAATAGGCGGTCAAACATCTGCAGCAACAATGTGTTGTCCTCAGACATCACCGCTGACCCCTGATGTCTCAATCTTATGGACTATTACGTTTTTAGTCATTAGAATCAGTACTGTGTTTGGTTTCTATTGTTCACCCATAGTCACACATGGGTTGTGTTTCTCAAATATCGTTATATTACTACTATTCATGTCATTGCATTCACGGTTTGATGTATAAATAATGACCACACATGAGCCTATATTATAGTTTTGATACTGTGGTTCCAATAGTCACCGTGAGCACTTTGTTTTCTGTATTGGTGACTTTCCTGCGACTTCACGTCGCATGAGGTCTTTTGTATACACGTTCTGCGTATTACATTTATGTTGCGCCTTTTCACTAGGAGTTACATATATGTTTTCACCTCATTGTTTTATCACTTAGCCTTCTTTAGGTTTGGTTGGGTTTACTTACCCAACATAATTTCAGCGCTACACTTTCTATTCACATACTTAATAACTTATGCTAATGAGCTATAGATATATTGACCTATGTATAAAGTCAGTTGTAGGTATGTGGTTGTGAACCAGTGCATTATCTATGACAGCCTGAAATGTCACCTTTTATACACCTTGTACTTGATGTAATATTTTACTACTTAAATATATATCTTTTGTGCACAGCAATTCGCTTTCATTTTCTATATTATGGTCCTTGGGTAGACTAGATTGCTTGCACATTTTACTTACTTTACTTACATATATACAGCCCTCAAAATTTCCACTCGCCTGCTAGCATTTGGCGAGTGGATTTAAGCTGGGGGCGAGTGATAACAGTTCTGCATGACCAACAGTCCAATCTGTGCCTACAGTTAGAGCCACGCTGTGATTGGCGGCCGAAGAGGAAAGGTGCATGCCCAGGAAAAGTAGTCGGGTGAGCCGCACACATGCAGAGCAGTACACAGGTGCTCTTTTACAATTCTCGTTAAGCCATGGGACCTGATAGTATGACCTCTCTGAGCCTGGCTTCCCAACCTGACCAATGTAGCTGGAGAGCAGGAAGGAACAAGTGAGCTGGAGGAATGCGATTATCACCACTCTGGGTGTCCCAGGTAGGCAGTGCAGCACAGCGCTCACCAAGAGTTGCCCTGACAAGAGAGCGGCAGTATGCTGTGCGGTGTCAGTGTGCGCTGTGTTGTGGTGTCAATGGCTATGCAGGTGTGTGAATCTCGGTGCTGGATCCCTCCCGCTGTGCTGCAGCTCCTCTCCTCACTGCCCGACAATGAAAGGGGGAAGTGGGGACATGCAAGTGTGGAGCCGCACACAGGGGCTGCTGATTATGAGAGTGAGGGAGAGAGGGAGAGAGGGAGAGAGGGAGAGAGGGAGAGAGGGAGAGAGGGAGAGAGGGAGAGAGGGAGAGAGGGAGAGAGGGAGAGAGGGAGAGAGGGAGAGAGGGAGAGAGGGAGAGAGGGAGAGAGGGAGAGAGGGAGAGAGAGGAGGATGGATGGGGGTTGCAACGGAGACAGCAAGAGAATGGGGGAAAAGACCTGGTTCTAGAGAGAAGGCAGAGGAGGGAGTCTTGTACATAAGAAGAGGGAGAGCAATATTTGCAGAAGTAAAAAAGTCCATGTCCCTCTGGTCTGCCCCAGTGCCCTGTCCCATTTTGTTAAAATGTTGTTGGTAATATTTAATTGTGTAACTTGATTCGGCATAAAACATTTAACAGTGTCATTCCAAGAGATAATCTACAAGGGCGTTTTTAGGGGCGGGGCAGTGTATGGGTTAGGTGAGGCAACTGGTGGCGAGTAACACTTGAGGCCTGGCTAGAAGCTCAGGGCTTGAAATTTTGAGAATATATATATATATATATATATATATATATATATATATATATATATATATATATATATATATATATATATTCCTACTTAAAACATTCCGATTTTGGCCCGAATTATCCCAACTTGAAGGTTACACTGGACGCCATTGTTTCTGTGTAGCCATGGGGCCAGTATTATAGAAAAGTATAGTCGCTTTTCAATGCAAGGACAAAACACATATTCGTTTTTTTTGGGGGGGGACCAGAAGGAAGTTCACCTCTCCCCCATCCCTCCCTGCAACCTTCTGGGACACCTCACAGGTCCTAGAAAATTGCCCGGCGATTCGCAAAGCGTCTCGCCCATTTGTGCAGCCACAGCCGGGGAGCCCACAGTTAAAATGCAGGCACTGCAAAGGGTGAGAGGAGCGAGACTTTGGTCGCCCGCAGCGCTGGACCATGGAACAGGTGAGTGTCTGTTTAATAAAAGTCAGAAGCTACACTTTTTGTAGCAGCCGACTTTTAAATGGGTAGAAAACCGCTTTAAGCAGCAGCAATGTCTGCCATATAGCTGGATGCAACAAGAAAATCATATCACTTCTCCAGGTGAACAGTGACAGGAAAGTAAATAGAAAATTTGAAGTTGTGGAGGCCTATGGCCCAAGTACAAGATCACTGTACAGTGGATGTAAACCCTCACATATACCCAGTGAAGTGAACAGCCTCATATGATACACAGAGATGAAACACATCTCCCTACATAAAGTTTTACATCTATATCTGCTTTTATCATATGTGATGGAGAACTTGTCAGGAGTCATCAGGCTAATAAAAGTAGAATGAAGCAAAAGACAGCTACAGGACTCAGTGCTTTGAAGAGAGATAAGAAAAAACACTGCATATATATGTGCCCAGCTCAAATTTCATAAATCGGGTTTACATCCACTTTAAAAGTAAACACTGAAATAATAACTCCAAATATGAGCTCACAAGAGATGAGCTATTCTTCCTTTTTAAATGCTTCCCTCTCCAGTTTGAACTGGACAATAGTAGTAAAAGCAAAAAATAAAAAAAGTGTAAATTAAGCTACATGTCACATGGAAATTAAAATGCTGTTATAATTCAAGAAATAAAAATAAATTTAAAAAAAACGCACTAAAAGGCCTGATCAAAGTTAAAAAATAAAACCTACCCCTGGTCCCAGTGAAATCCAGTCCTGTCAGTGCCACTCAAGTGATAGCATTATGACAGAGGGAAGTTCTAGGGAATATGAAACCAGGAGATACATGCAGCTGAAGATGAACCAGTCACAAGCTAAATAGCAGACGGAAACAAATTCATCCATTCCTCCGAGTGTTTTAGAGAGGCTGATTTTGCATCCACAGCTAGCTTTTAAAACTCCAGAGCTTTGGCATTTCCAAAACTGGCTGCACATAGGCGGCACCAACAAATCTGTTTTACAATGCCCATAGCATGCAGAAGAAGCTCAAAGAAGTTATCTTTCTGCACTGTGAGTGAATTTCTTCAGCTTTGTTAGGTTCAAAATAGTGGATTTGTATACATGCAGGGGCATCTACAAAAGTTAAACCAGACACTTAAAGTGGTTGTATACCCTTGGAAAAAATTATTTTTACTACTGTAAGGCAAAAAGGCATAATGAGCTAGTATGCACCTTAAAACGAGGCGTCAGTAACTCACCTGTTCCACGCTGAGGTAGCCGACATGTTGACTCGGCGTGTCCTCCGGGTATCGCGGCTCCAGCCCTCTGAGTGGCTGTAGCCACTATGTCGTCACTCACTTCTTTCGGCTAAGGTCCGGCGTCTGCCAGGCTTTCAGTCGAGAATCCCCTGTGCTCATGCGACGCTGCAGTCAGCTCATTGCGAGGGGAATGTCTCCTAATCCATACAGCTTTAGGAGATATTTTTTTTTATTACCTACAGGTAAGCCTTATTACAGGCTTACCTGTAGGCAAAAGTAAAAAAACTGACTATACAACCACTTTAACAAAACACTGATCACTTTTTTTAGGTCATAGTATATTTGTACAACAGAGAAATTTATCAAGAAGTCCTTATTTCTGAGCACATGGATTTCAGCCAGATACTTACTAGACATTAGAAGCTATGTAGTGGATCTTTGAACAGTTCTTGTCAGCTACAATCATTCCTTCCGTTGCTCTTGTGTCAGCACCAAGGATTACCCCATCCTAGATAAACAGTACATTCCAGAATGATTTTATGAAGGATATAACATTTATAAAAAATCAGTATATGCCAGAAAAACTAGACAGTAAAACTGAGCCTCCAAATTAAGACGACAAAAATATTTCAGCATTATTCCACAATGAAATAGATGAAAACAATCTAGTCTGCACAGATATGAAAAATATTACTCGTACTCCAGAGTGAGTGCAGCCAAGTATGTTCTTGTTAATCTAATTTGCACTGTTCTAATTTAATTTAATTGTTCTAATTAAATTTTCTAATTTTTCTGTAAATGTGTTAGTGTGTAAAAAGGAATAAATCAAACATTTTCAGTGGTATACATGCTAATAATTATACCTTGAATACAATGCCAGCAATCGTGGTGCCGGTTTTGCGAGCTCCAGGGAGCTTGTGTCCTTTCTGCAAGAACTCCTTTTCCAAAAGGGCATTTCTATGAAACAAAAATTTAAATTATTTACCTGCCTTGATATTTAGTAGCTCTTCCATGAATACGCAAACAGCATTTTAAAACATGTTCTGGCTAAAGATTCACTTGTACATAAAAATTATTTAGATATAGAAAAGGGATGGCAGAAAAATACCAATATTTTATAGAGAGTCTACCTTTTTATTTCTTGAACCTCTGGTGTGTTTTTGCTTAGGTCTGTCCTCATATTACATAGCTTTGGTAGATCTAAAGAGGACTATACAGAGATTGCACAATCAGCCTGTATATGGCCAACTCTGGACACTCCATCCTGTGGATGGAGGATATGTTTTTTGTTTTGTTTTTATGGGATGGTCTAGCACATAGTAATACTCCACGGTACGCCAACATTTGGGTAGACAGTGCACTTTTACCAAAAGTTATATTTCACCCTGATAACATGGCCACTGCTTCTGCCCGATGTTGCTGCTCAGAAAGGCAGCAATTAGACCAGTCAGAGATTGGCAAGCAGGTTCATGGGGACCAATCGTCGCAAATAAAACTGACAGAGGAAGATTATAGATTAAACTGAGTGTATGTAAAAGGTTTTTTTTCTGGATAAAATGTGGAAGGATTAGAACTTCTGTAAGTTTTATATTGCTGCCTGTGTTCTCATCTGGGAGATTCATCCTTCAGTTTGTTCTGGTCGCCACTGTCACCGAGACAGAATGCAACCGAAAATGCAACATTTCCAACAGAATTGTACAGTGAGCGCGGAATGCACGGCTCACTGTACAGGGACAGACAAGCAGTTAGGTAACTTTAACCCCTTCCCACCACCACCTCCCAGCCTTTAAGAGTTCTCAATGGTTTGATGTGGAGGTGGGCATTCCAGTCATATGACCGCTGTGATTGGTGGTTACATGATCGGAGCGATCCCAAATAGGCTTCGGAGCTTTCTGGTCCCAGACGGTAACAGTGCTGAGAGCGTACACAGCACAGGTTTATTTACATTGGGGCTGCATATATGTGACCTCTTAGCATTAAAGTTCACCCTCCAAGAGGCCGAATATATCTATACAGCTGGCGGAAACAGGTTAATTCAGAAGAGACAAAGCACATCTTGTTTGAATTAAGGCTTCATGTACACTAGCAGCTCCTAAACTCGAGTTTGAGCTTTTGCCAAAGTTCCTAAACTCGGCTCCATAAAAGCTTATGTGTCCATGTACATATTGGCTTTTAGCATCATTTAGGAGCTGCTGCGGTTAGGGGAGGTTCAACCTCCCTCTCCTGAACGCCGACGAACCGCCTTCAGGATCAGAATGTATTAACCGCCGGCCGCAAAATCGTTGTAAAATTGTGGCAAAATGCCTAAAAGTCCTGCCTGTACGCCCATCTTTAATTTTGGGCCTTAAAGCGGGAGTTCACCCGAAAAAAATATTTTAACATTAGATTCATGCTCATTTTGTCTAGGGGAATCGGGTAGTTTTTTTAAAAAAAACGAAGCAGTACTTACCGTTTTAGAGAGCGATCTTCTCCGCTGCTTCCGTGTATGGTCTTCGGCACTGGGCATTCCCATTTGATTGACAGTCTTCCGAAAGGCTTCCAATGGTCGCATACATCGCCTCACGAGTACCTGAAAGAAGCCGAACGTCGGCTACTTTAGGAAAATCGTGACGCGATAGATGCGACCGTCGGAAGCCTGTCAATCAAATAGGAATGCCCAGTCCCGCAGCCCATACCCGGAACCCCGGAAGCGGCGGAGAAGATCACTCTCTAAAACGGTAAGTACTGCTTCGATTTTAAAAAAACTAGCCGATTCCCCTAGACAAAATTAGCCTCAATCTAATGTTAAAAATTTACATTTCCGGGTGAACCTCCACTTAGGGTTCCTCTTTAACTATAGAGCTTTGGAAAATTAGAAATCTTCAGTAATAGTTTTTTTTTCTTTAAAAACTACTTGCCGACCGCCCACCGTCGTTATACGTCCTCATTTTAGAGGTGAATATCTCGGTAACGGCAGCAGCTGCTGCCACAATCGAGATATTCATCTCTTCTGTGGGCGGCCGTGTTAACGATAATGGCGGTCTCCGCGGCGAATTCGCCGCGAGATCGCCGTTATCGATGGCGGGAGAGGGGGCCCCCCCCTCCCGCGCCCTCCGCCGCTTACCGTAGCCGTCGGTAGCGGCGGAGGAGATCGCGACCATCCGGCAGCTGAGCAGGGACGAGACTGAAGGAAAAATCTCCTTCGCCCGTCCCCATAGCTTCGCTGGGTGGAAGTGACGTCAAAACGTCAGTCCCGCCCAGCGTCTTAAAGAAACATTTTTTTTTTTTGTCATTTGAAAAAATGACATTTCCAAATTTTTTATTTTTTATTGCATTTAAAGCGGTCCTCCACCCTAAAGTGGAGTCCCGCTGATCGGAACCCTCCCCCCTCCGGTGTCACATTTGACACCTTTCAGGGGGGAGGGGGGTGCAGACACCTGTCTAAAGACAGGTATTTGCACCCACTTCCGGCCACACGATACGGGCGAAAGACGGGCATTCCGTCACATCCCGTCTGTCGCCCGTTGTGTGCTGGGAACACTCGGCTCCCAGCACACAGCGTGTGAGCCAATCGGCGGGCGCAGCGCGACTCGCGCATGCGCCGTAGGGAACCGGGCAGTGAAGCCGCAGCGCTTCACTTCCTGGTTCCCTCAGCGTGGATGGCGGGGGGAGCAGCAGAGTGACGAGCGATCGCTCGTGCTCTGCTGCGATCGGCGCTGGACTCCAGGACAGGTAAGTGTCCTAATATTAAAAGTCAGCAGCTGCAGTATTTGTAGCTGCTGACTTTTAATATTTTGTTCCCATGGCACATCCGCTTTAAGCCCAAATATGAGATCTGAGGTCTTTTTGACCCCAGATCTCATATTTAAGAGGACCTGTCATGCTTTTTTCTATTACAAGGGATGTTTACATTCCTTGTAATAGGAATAAAAGTGATAATTTTTTTTTTTTTTTTTTCAGTGTTAAAAATTCTAAAATAAATAAAAATAAATGCGAAAAGCAAAAAAAAATTTTTTAAAGCGTCCCGACGAGCTCGCGCGTAGAAGCGAACGTATACGCGAGTAGCGCCGACATATGAAAACGGTATTCAAACCACACAAGTGAGGTATCGCCGCGATCGTTAGAGCGAGAGCATTAATTTTAGCCTTAGGCCTACTCTGTAACTCAAAAAATGCAACCTGTAGAATTTTTTAAACGTCGCCTATCAAGATTTTTAAGGGTAAAAGTTTGACGCCATGCCACGAGCGGGCGCAATTTTTAAGCGTGACATGTTGGGTATCATTTTACTCGGCGTAACATTATCTTTCACAATATATAAAAAAATTGGGCCAAATTTATTGTTGTCTTATTTTTTCATTTAAAAAAGTGATTTTTTTCCAAAAAAAGTGCGCTTGTAAGACCGCTGCGCAAATACGGTGTGACAAAAAGTATTGCAATGACTTCCATTTTATTCTCTAGGGTGTTAGAAAAAAATATATATAATGTTTGGGGGTTTTAAGTAATTTTCTAGCAAAAAAAAATGGTTTTGTCTCGTAAACACCAACTCTGAAAAACAGGCCCGGGGCTAAAGTGGTTAAAGCCCAATTGAAACTTCAGTTTAAAATGACTAAATACATTTCAATAAAAGTTTTCAACATTTTACACATTTATGATTTCTTCAAAAAGAGTAGAAATTCCTGTCCTTTGAAAGCATGTTGCAGCATGGGACCTTTGCTCTCTCTGGGGAAGCAGCAATCACAGTGCAGAGGTCCGACATCTACCTACCCCCATGCTAAATCAGATGGGGAGCTCTCCAATCAAGGGGACATGAGCTTTGGTGACTCCAGAGCTATAGGTCAACCTCTACAGAGAGCCCACTGCTTCCACACAGAGGGCAGAGTCCCACTATGCAGGGGCAGGCACTCCTATTCTCTAACTTCTCTATAAAGAAAAAAAAAAACTGTCAGATTTTGCAAATATATTATTTGTATTAATTATTTTCATTTACCTGGAATGTGTTTAGCCAATTTAACCCCTTGGCATCATCCCCACGCAAATATACGGCCCATTGGGGCCACATATTTGCATGGATAGCTGTGCATACAGCTGTGTCGAGATCACAAGCTCCCAACTCAGTTACCGGCACCTAACTGAAAACGTCCGATCCTGGTTTGCGATCGGGAGTTTTCAGATAACGTGACAGCCAATCAGAGCATTCTCACTTTCTACTTTGCAGATAAAGGAGCTGTGTGTTAGTGGGCGTCCTGACACTCCTGCTAGCCCGCTCAAGAGGCTTTCTCCACACCAGGGAGAAAGCCTCGCATTACGGTGTGTAGTTACAGACAGAAGAACAGGAAGTGAGGATTTCTCAGAAGAAATAAGGACATTTGAAAGCAAAATGGAAGGATGAGGTAAGTGAAGGAGGACTGCACTAAGGTAAAGGAAGCCATTTAGGGAAAAAAAAATTATTTACCTTTACAACCCCTTTAATTTAGACGCCCAGTTGGGCCAGGTTTTTTACCACTGGCCAACTGATGTCTCCCCTCCTTCTAAAGCTGCACTAGGCAATGGATGAGGGTAATTACAGCGCTTGGTGCCAGCTGCAATGTTTACACAGCGTGTAGGGATCGGTGGGCAGAAAGCCCCTGCAACCACATGCATTGCAGGTGTAGTGTCACAGTTTGCTGCCTATTGTAGAATGCTGCGGAAGTCACGTGGCGGCCAACTGCGCATGTGCGATGCGTTCCAATGGATTTACGACAGTACACACCAGCGAACCCGGCATTCAGGGCGACGTGGATTTAGAGGAAAGTGGCCAGTCGGCCTCACGACCTCGCTCCGCTCGCTCGGCCTCCTGGCTCTTTTTTTAACATCCTCCAATCCACGGGGATGTTAAGGAAAGAGCCTGGATGCCGACCAAGGTTTCACTGGTGTGCACTGTCGTGAATCCATTGGAATGCATCGCATTTGCGTTTGGAACGCATGCGCAGTTCGCCGCCACGTGACTTCCGCAGCATTCTAGGATAGGCAGCAAACTGTGACACTACACAGGCTTGTGGGGATCACTGGACTTCCTGTCCCATGGTCACAACAGGAAGCAGGGGGAAATACCAGCGAGTGAGAGAATCCCTGGAATTCACCAGAGCTGGTGTCCCCAAAGGAGGACTTCCCCTCTTTTCTTTTTCTGGTAACAACTCAGAATGAGGGATTTTCTCTTTCCCTAGGACTCTTGGTGATAGCAATAAACAGGACATATAGAGGGTGAATCCCCCTAAAGGGGACACAGAGAGGTTCTATTTGTCTCTCCAAAACTAAATAGTGCTGCCTTGAGTGATAACTGATGGTTTAATGTGGGTTGTACGATATACGATTTCTCATCTGACAAAGCTACACACTGTAGATAAGCACACCAGAAGCCGCCAGGCTCTCTATAGAGGAGCCCATTCATACAAAGCTCCCTCCTATACACTCTGCACTACCCCAGCCCCGGGTCCCTCCTCCCGGTACACCGTCTCCTCTCCCCCGCCCGCTCTCACCGCCTGCAGTTCCCGAACTGAAACCCGCCGACAGGAGCAAAGCGCACAGTCACGTCTGCCATCTTTCCTGAGAGTAAAACGACTTCCGGTGCCGGGCGACGGACTCTGACTACTTCCGACTTCTGCTGTTCCGCTCCCCCTTCTCAATAAAGTTCTTCAAAGTGCACAATCACTGGAGGGGCGTGCACTGCTCTGTACAACGTGAACTATGCTTGCTGCATCCTCCTAGTACTGTGTATATATGAGATGTCCTCCTAGTACTTCTGTGTATATGAAAGGTCCTCCCAACACTGTGTATGAGGGGTCCTAGTACTGTGTGTATAAGAGGTCCTCCTAGTACTGTGTATACATGGGTGTAGGAACCCTTACAAATCTGGGGGGGACATTTTTACTCGCATTTTGATGGGCACAGTGGCTGCAGTTTGATGGGCACAGTGGCTGCGTTTGGATGGGCACAGTTGCTGCATTTGATGGGCACAGTGGCTGCAGTTTGATGGGCACAGTGGTTGCGTTTGGACGGGCACAGTGGCTGCGTTTGATGGGCACAGTGGCTGCGTTTGACGGGCACAGTGGCTGTGTTTTTATGGGCACAGTAGCTGCATTTTGATGGGCACAGTGGCTGCATTTAGATGGGCACAGTGGCTGCGTTTGGACGGGCACAGTGGCTGCATTTGATGGGCACAGTGGCTGCAGTTTGATGGGCACAGTGGTTGCGTTTGGACGGCCACAGTGGTTGCGTTTGGACGGGCACAGTGGCTGCGTTTGACGGGCACAGTGACTGTGTTTTTATGGGCACAGTGGATGCAGTTTGATGGGCACAATGGCTGCGTTTGGATGGGCACAGTGGCTGCGTTTGATGGGCACAGTGGCTGCGTTTGATGGGCACAGTAGCTGCATTTTTATGGGCACAGTAGCTGCAGTTTGATGGGCACAGTGGCTGCAGTGTGATGGGCACAGTGGCTGCGTTTGGATGGGCACAGTGGCTGAGTTTGGACGGGCACAGTGGCTGCGTTTGGGCCGGCACAGTGGCTGCGTTTTGATGGGCACAGTGGCTGGATTTTGATGGACACAGTGGTTGCATTTAATGGCAAACAGTAAATTAATTACTTACAGACAGGGTGCAGGGCAGCCAGCCAGGTCAGGTGCAGTCAGCACTCAGCAAGACAGGCACTGCAGCAGGCAGATGGCACTCAGTCAGACCAGGCAGAAGGAAGGTAAGCTCAATCAGGCGGCAGCTCAGGCTGTAAAATGCTCCGCTCGCTCCTCTCTCTCTTAGTCACGCTGTCTGAAGATGGCAGAGGTGGGTGGAGCCGAGCGGAGCTAACTCTCCAGCCGCAGAGGCGGCGCGCTGGGGCGGCTGCGGGCTGGGTCAGTAGTCTGACGTTGCATCCCGCTCGCTCGGCTCGTCGCAGAATGCTTCGGCGCCGACGTCTCGGCTCGGCGGCTAGGCGGCGGGGGGGATTTTACCATACCTGTCCCCCCCGTATTATTTCCTGGGGGGGATGCGTCCCCCCCGGTTCCTACGCCCATGTGTGTATATGAGATGTCCCGGATTGAGGACACTGTCCACGGACCAATTCTGTCCCTAGTTTTGTCCCCGGATTGCATTTGAACAGGGGCTGGGGCAATTTCAAAGACAGTGGGCCGGATTCAGATACCTCCGCGTATCTGTCCGGCCGGCTCTAACGCTCTAACTTTGGGAGCGAGTTCTTTATTCAGAAAGAACTTGCGCCCTTAGTTACGGCGGCGTAACGTATGTGTTGCGGCGTAAGGCCGCGTAATTCAAATGGGGATGTAGGGGGCGTGTTTTATTTAAATTATGCTTGACCCCGCGTATTTGACTTTTTTTTTTTAACGGCGCATGCGCCGTTCTTGAAAACATCCCAGTGCGCATGCTCGAAAATCCGCCGCAAAACGTCATTGCTTTCGACGTGAACGTAAATTACATCCACCTGTATTCGCGAACGACTTACGTAAACGGCGTAAAAAATTCAAGACTTGGCGCGGGAACGACGGCCATACTTAACATTAGCTACCCCTCATATAGCAGGGGTAACTATACGCCGGAAAAAGCCGAACGCAAACGACGTAAAAAAAAAAAAACGCCGGGCCGTCGTTCGTTTCTGAATCGTAACTCCTCATTTGCATATTCCTCGCGTAATAATACGGAAGCGCCACCTAGCGGCCGGCCTGGAATTGCAGCCTAAGATCCGACGGTGTAAGTCACTTACACCTGTCGGATCTTAGGGATATCTATGCGTAACCTGATTCTATGAATCAGGCGCATAGATACGACCGTCGGAACTCAGAGATACGACGGCGTATCAGGAGATACGCCGTCGTATCTCTTTCTGAATCCGGCCCAGTCAGTGCAGAATTAAAAATTCTGAATTACACCCCCCCGATCCGACACTCCTACTAGTATTTTTGCCATTATCTGTGCCTCTTTCTGATAATCATGTGCTGGTCGGAGCAGAGGGAATATTTCTTCAATTTCGGGTGCATGCCCATTCAGCTCCGCTCGCATGTTCTTCTGCCTTGGCTCAAGTCTCGGCCAGCCTCCTGCCTGTTTATGTCCTGGCCTTCCCTGGTGGAGTGATCTTCTTCCGCTCCCCACCCAGTAGTAGCCGGGGCCCAGAGAGTAAGACTTGAGAGGCTGTGAGGCAGGCGGCGGTGGTGACGGGCAGAGAGTCGCTGATTGCCACCATTACTAGTAAAAATATGTCCCTGGATTTCATTTAAAAAATCTGGTCATCTTATCCTAGTACTGTGTATATGAAAGGTCCTCCCAACACTGTGTGTGTATGAGAGGTCCTCCTAGTACTGTGTATATGAGAGGTCCTCCTAGTACTGTGTATATGAAAGGTCCTCCCAACACTGTGTGTGTATGAGAGGTCCTCCTAGTACTGTGTATATGAGAGGTCCTCCTAGTACTGTGTATATGAAAGGTCCTCCCAACACTGTGTGAGTGAGTGAGTGAAAAACTTATATAGCGCAGCACATGCGAACTGAATCGCCTCTGGGCACTGTGTGTATGAGAGGTCCTCCTAGTACTGTGTATATGAGACGTCCTCCCAACACTGTGCATATGAGAGGTCCTCCTCCTAGTACTGTGTATATGAGAGGTCCTCCTCCCAGTACTGTGTATATGAGAGGTCCTCCTAGAACTGGGTATATGAGAGGTCCTCCTCCCAGCACTATGTGTATGAGAGGTCCTCCTAGTACTGTGTATATGAGAGGTCCTCCTCCTAGTACTGTGCATATGAGAGGTCCTTCTCCTAGTACTGTGTATATGAAAGGTCCTCCTAGTACTAGGTATATGAGAGGTCCTCCTCCTAGTACTGTGTATGAGAGGTCCTCCTCCCAGTACTGTGTATATGAGAGGTCCTTCTCCCAGCACTGGGTATATGAGAGGTCCCCCTCCTAGTACTGTGTATATGAGAGGTCCTCCTCCTAGTACTGTATATATGAGAGGTCCTTCTCCTAGTACTGTGTATATGAAAGGTCCTCCTAGTACTGGGTATATGAGAGGTCCTCCTCCTAGTACTGTGTATGAGAGGTCCTCCTTCCAGTACTGTGTATATGAGAGGTCCTTCTCCCAGCACTGGGTATATGAGAGGTCCCCCTCCTAGTACTGTGTATATAAAAAGGTCCTCTCAACACTGTGTGTGTATGAGAGGTCCTCCTAGTACTGTGCATATGAGAGGTCCTCCCAGCACTGTGTGTGTATGAGAGGTCCTACTTGTACTGTGTATATGAGAGGTCCTCCTCCTAGTACTGTCTATATGAGAGGTCCTCCCAACACTGTGGGCTAGATTCAGGTAGATGGGCGCATCCTTATTCCGGCGTAGCGTATCTCATATGCGCTACGCCGGCATAATTTTGTGAGGTTAGTATAGTATTCACAAAGCACTTGCTCGTTACGTTGCGCTGACGTACCGTAAATTTGAAGGTGCAAGCCGGCGTAAGTGTAAGTGGGTGTGCCCTTATGCAAATGATGGGCTGAACGTGGAGCAGTGGATTACGCCCGGCGTATCATAGACGGAGCATGCGCAGTCACGTGGACGTATGATCGCTTCCCTGTGCGCATGCTCACAACTACGCCGGCCCAACTTCCTGGGATACGCCGGCCCACCGGCTTACGCTGATTGCATAAATACGCCCAGACATGCGCCCGTCTGGCGCAAAATTACATTTTTTCCCCCCCTGAGCAAGGTAATTTTGCCTGTTCTGGAGATGGCACCTCCTCAAGTGGGCAAGGAGAAAAAGAGGAAGCATAACTTCAATCCAGCTGAGATGGAGATTATGTTGGCGGCACTGACTCAATATGATGCCTCCCTGCATGGTGCCCAACGTAAAAATACCACCAAGGCACAGAGGAGGGAAATTCTGGAAAAGATAGCCCTGGATGTTAATGCCATTGGCAATGAGACCCGGAGTTGGGATGACATTCAAAAGAAGTTGAATGACATGCGACGTCGGGTCCGGGACAAGTTGGCCCTAATCAACAAACATGCCAGTGGCACGGGAGGAGGACCAGCCTGTTCCTTGCGATTGACACCTGAGGAGGAGATAATTGCCAGGTGTCTGTCGTAGGTGCAGGTGGCGGGTGTTCCGGGATACGACTCCACTGATTGGGACTTGGGGACAGGTAAGTGTGTTTTATCCTCCATTCGGTGTGTAGCATGTGAGGGGGTGGAAGGGAACATGTGACAAGTGTGTGGGTCCAACAACATGTTTTTTTTGTGTGTCATACGCAGATGTGCTGGATGGAGCTGGGCCGTCGTCCGCTGTTGTTAGACCCATACCATCCCCAGAACATACTGTGGCTCAGTCGGCCCCCCTGGGAAGCCTGGGCATGTTGGGGGAGGGCAGTGCCCATACCTCAGCTCTTGAGGTTGTTGTGGAGGAGTCTATTGATCTCCACCAGGAGGACTCCATTTATTTAGAGGAGGTTTCCACCATCCCTGGACCCTCAACCACCTCCCCAACCATCAGGTCAACCCCATCCATGGTATCCCCATCCAGGGTAACCCCATCCAGAACCCCATCCCGGTCTTCCCCGTCTGGACGGGCCCAAGCCTCTCCTTCCCCCAGGAAGGCTTTAAGGAAGACGAGGGGTGTACCCGGAGCCCTGCAAGAAGGGCTGCAGAAGGAGCAGGGCCTTCAGACCCGCCATATCGGGGCTATGGTGGGTGACCAGCGGCGTGTGGCGGACAGCCTGGCCTCCACGGCCAAGTCCCAGGCTGCATGTACTGCGACACTGCAGCAGTCCCTCACCATGCATGCTGATCAGGGCAGCAAAATGACGGAGAGCCTGCAGAATGTGAGCTCTAACTGTGTGGCGATAGTGACATGCATGGTGGAGCAGCAGGCCACAACACAGTCCTCACAGAGGAGGTTGGCAGGTGCAGTAGAGGCCAACACTGCTGCTGTGCATGCGGAGGGGAGGCAGACCCGGCGACACCAGCACCACAATACGACCCGCCAGCTGAGGATGCTCGCACAGACCAACTCAGTGCTCACTCGCCATCGCCATCGCTATGGATGATGCTCCTCCCCCCTCCCGCCAACTGAGGAGCCGGAGCCGTGGCACCAGCCTTGGCAAACGTAAGAGCAGATGAGTGCTCATTTTTTGTGAGAATTCTGCTCAGATAAATTTTTATTTTTTGATTCTGCTCAGTATGAGCTTTATTATTTTATTTTGTATGCTCAGACTATGAGCTTTATTATTTTATTTTGTATGCTCAGAGTATGAGCTTGATTATTTTATTTTGTATGCTCAGACTATGAGCTTTTTTTTTTAAGTTGTAGTTCCTACACACGGTGAGGAGTGTAAACTACAGTGTGACTGGTGTGTGAATGTGGGGGGGGGGGGGGTGACACTCCTGCCGGCAAAGGGGTGTCACCCTCGGCCGTGTGAATGTGGTATGAATGGTCAGCGACATAATTGGGGTCTTGGCGCGGCGTTGCTGCTCCCAATTCCTGCATGGTGGACTTGGGCTTGTGCATGCGTGCATTCTCCTTGTGCCATGATGAATGTATGTGTTTAACATGCAAAGATGCGTTCCACAAGTCAAATCCTGACTGCTCTTCCCTCAGTAGACCGGGTAGCCTCGGTTTGGGGGGGACTGTGTAGTTGGGGGGTCAGGTCATCACGTATGTCAATCTCCAGGCCTTTCTCATGGTGTAGTTGTGCAGAATGCAACATGCACCAATGATCTGGCAGACAAAGTTTGGGGAATACAACAGGGTCCCCCCGGACTTATGCAGGCATGGGAAACGGGACTTCAGGAGGACAAATGTGCGTTCCACCACTGCACGGGTACGTGTGTGTACATCATTGTAGTTTTGCTCTCCTGTAGTTTGGGGATTCCGGAATGGAGTCATGAGATGGGGCCCAAGTGCATATGCCGCGTCACCTGGAAGGGAAAAGACAGGAGGATGTTAGTCGTGCATGTGCCCCTCGTGATGTCTGCATCATGGGGTCGGACAGTCATGCCTGACACCCATGTCACTCCCCAACCAGCCAGCTGTCCCCATACACGTTCTGTTCAAATTCTGTGGAGATGTGGCTTTGACGGTATATGTAGCTGTCGTGGCTGGACCCTGGGTGTTTGGCACGGACATGCCATATGAGGCAATGGGCAATCGGCTATCACCTGTACGTTGATGGAATGCCAATGCTTCCGATTGCAGTATATGTGCTCTGTGTCACGGGGGGGCCGTAGTGCCACATGTGTGCAATCAATGGCCCCCACGGTGCGTGGGAATCCTGCAATTTGATAGAAATCCGCCATTGCCTTATTCCGCAGATGCTCCTGGGTGGGTTTGATGATGTGGTGGGACATGCGTCTGAGGATTGCGGGAATAACCTGGTGCACACATCTGCTCATGGAGGATTGTGACATCCCAGACACGACTCCACTTGTACGCTGAAAAGATCCACTTGCAAGGAAATGGAGTGTTGCCAGTACCTTGACCAGTGGCTGCACTGCTTGTGAGCGATGTGTCTTGCTGGTGATGTCATCATGCAGGGTTCTGGCTAATTCTAGGATGGCATCAGGGCTGAATCTGAAAATGCGAAAGACCTCCGAATCACCCATGCCAAAGATGTTCATGCGCGTGCGGTATATCCTCTCCCGTGGCCTCCTACGAGTCGGTTGACACAGTAGTATTGCTAGGACCATGGCTGCCCCTGGCATGTTGGCATACAGATGTGTTGTCCTGCAAGTGTGGGTGCTCAGCTCGTTCGTAACGGTGCTGCTGTAGCTGCTCTCCAGCTGACCTGTGGACGTCTGTTGCTAAGATGCCCCTGCTTTTATGAGGAGCAAGTTTGCGCTGGGCGTACAAATTACGCGCACCGCGCATAGCCTGCGCCAGACGCGCGTATCTTCGGGAATCAGCGTATCTCCCTCATTTGCATATTTGCATAGGAAATCAATGGGAGCGCAAGATGCGTCGAGCGTAAAAATGCGCCTACGATATGCCGGCGGAGGAAAGTTATGTCGGTCTAGAGAAGCCTAATTTCAGGCGTATCTATTTTGGTGGGTCCGGCGCATAGTTACGAGGGAGCACATTTTGACTTACGCGGCGTATCTCGAGATACGTCGGCGTAAGTCCTACCTGAATCTAGCCCTGTGTGTGTATGAGAGGTCCTCCTAGTACTGTGTATATGAGAGGTCCTCCTCCTAGTACTGTGTATATGAGAGGTCCTCTCAACACTGTGTGTGTATAAGAGGTCATCCTCCCAGCATTGTGTGTATGAGAGGTCCTCCTAGTACTGTGTACAGGCATACCCCACTTTAAAGGACACAATGGGACCAGAGCATGTATGTAAAACGAAAATGTACTTAAAGTGAAACAATATATTTTTTCCCTTCTAGGGTGTAGTAGGGGGTCAGGGGCTGTAGTGGGGGTGTCAGGAGCTGTAGTTGAGGTCTCAGGGTCTGTATTGGGGGTGTCAGGGGCACACTGGAACAGGACTGGCTATGCTCTCGGAGCTTTAGCTCCTTCTACTGTGGCTGCAAAATGTCTGTACAGTACTTGTAAGGCACTTTACATACACTCGCGGGTATGTCCTTACTCGCGAGTGTATGTAAAGTGAGTGTACTTAAAGCGGGGTATGCCTGTATATGAGAAGTCCTCCTCCTAGTACTGTGTATATGAGAGGTCCTCCTCCTAGTACTGTGTATATGAGAGGTCCTCCTAGCACTGTCTGTGTATATATGTGAGGTACCATTTCACCATATCTCAGAGGGTGAAAGAAAATCCCAAATTGTGGTTTGTCATCAGAACAGGAATGGAGAATAAATCTTCTAATGATACCTCACTTTGAACAGATTCCCTCACTGGGACAGGAAGTGAAGGGAAAAAAAAGTATTGCTCGTAGACTGCATTCACACAGGAGTTTATGAGTAGACAGGGGCAGCTGCTGGCAAGAATCAGTAGATTCTTGCCAGCAGTTGGAAAAGCACACACATTGGGGCTGATTTACGAAGCGTTTGGGCCTTGTTTTGCAGAGCACGCCGATGCGCAATGGCCGTTTTGGTATTTGCGAAATCCGTTCGCTGGTAACGCAGTGCTATTCCCTATTTACTATCATGCTCTCGGCACACGGGAGGAGGTGCACAGTGCACCACTATGGACATGGCACACGGCATCTCCAAATCAAAATTAAAAGAAGCTGGAAGTGCCAATATTATGGGGTGATGTGAGGTGATGTGAGGAAGTGTAGTAACAACTGCCCAAGTAACAAATAAAGTAAATTTTATTAGAACCAGCCGCAGCGCCTGCAAGTACGTTAAGAACTGCGGGAGGTTTATTTCTGCACTGCGAGCGGCATTTTCGGACATTCAGGTGTGCCGGTTCACTACGCCGGCAAAATCTTGATAAATATCAAGTAACATAACTGTATTTACGTAGGTTGAAGAGGCGCGCCTGTAAACTTGATTTTTTTTTTTTACGCTGATCATGAAGAGAAACTCTGCGCCAAATTTTAAATAAAAAAACGGCATGGGTTCCCCTTCAGGAGCATACCAGGCCCTTGGGTCTGGTATGGATTTAAAGGGGAACCCCCTACGTCAGAAAAAAAGGCGTGGGTGTCCACCCTTAATCCATACCAAACCCTTATCCGAGCACGCAGCCCAGCCGGTCAGGAAAGGGGGTGGGGATGAGCGAGCGCCCCCCCCCTCTTAACTGTACCAGGCTGCATGCCCTCAACATGGGGGGTGGGTGCTTTGGGGCAGGGGGGCGCCCTGCGGCCCCCCCACCCCAAAGCACCTTGTCCTCATGTTGATGGGGACAAGGGCCTCTTCCCGACAACCCTGGCCATTGGTTGTTGGGGTCTGCGGGCGGGGGGCTTATCGGAATCTGGGCGACCCCTTTAACAAGGTGGCCCCCAGATACCGGCCCCCCACCCTATGTGAATGAGAATGGGGTACATCGTACCCCTGCCCATTCACCTGGGGGAAAAGTGTTAAAAAAAACACACTACACAGGTTTTTAAAGTAATTTACTGTATTAGTCAGCTCCGGGGGTCTTCTCCGCTCTTTTGGGGGCCTTCTGTCGGGCTCCTCCTCTCTCTTCTTACAGCTCTTTTACTAGCGAGGGGCCTGGTCTTCTCCGCTGTCTTCTCTGTTCTCTCTTCTGCCAGGCAGGGGGCCCTTGACACAACGATCTCTCCCGCTGTAATGCTGTATGCACGCTGCGCAGCGACTTATATAGGCATGGGGCATGGTCACCGGGAGATGTCACCCGGCGACCCCACCCATTATGACGTCACATGCCTGGGAATGTGACGTCATGAGGGGATGGGGCGTGTGACATCACCCGGTGATGTAGTGTGTTTTTCTTTAATTAACACTTTTCCCCCAGGTGAATGGGTAGGTGTACGATGTACCACATACTCATTCACATAGGGTGGGTGGGCGGTATCTGGGGGAAACCCTTATTAAAGGGGTCTCCCGGATTCCTATAAGCCCCCGCCCGCAGACCCCGACAACCAACGGCCAGGGTTGTCGAGAAGAGGCCCTTGTCCCCATTAAGAATGAAATCGGGGGAAAAAAATTTGCAGATCTCATGCTTTCAGCGGCGATTGCGACTTTGTTTATGTTTTTAAATCTCTATGCTCTTCATTCGGTGGCGGCCGTTTCGTTTTCCGGGCCTCCGATGGTACGGGAGAGCCTGGAGAAGCACCGGATGGTGGCAGGAGGGGAGATGTCCCCTCCCGCCTCCTGTAAGAATGATCAAGCATCAGAACCGCCGCTATGATCGTTCTTATGGTGCACAGAATTGGCGCCTGTAAAAAGGGATATCTGAATGATGCCTGTAGCTGCAGGCATCATTCAGATATCCCCCTTTGAAGTCCAGAACGTCATATGACATCCTACAGTACAGAAGTGGTTAAAATTTAGCGTGGAGTCAGGGATGGTGCTACCATTAGGCAGACGCCTAGGCCGCCTAGGGCGCACTGCCACCCAGGGCGCCCGGCCACCAGTGATCCTACTCCCTCTCAGGCAGACGTTTCACTCTAGAGTCCCTCCGTAGAGTGTTAGAGGCGCTGGCACAGCAGCGGTGGATGAACTGAGGAAGGAAAGAAAACATCCCCTGCATGCCCCTGATCATCACAGTGCTACTGGCAGTGAGTGTGACCTGTCTGTGTACCGCCGCGCGTGGTCACATCGTTATCGTCCACCACCAGTATGCCTCTGATGTACCCCTCCGCTACAGCCAGCCAGCTCTGCCTATGAGCCTCTGCCTTTCTGCCCAGTGTTGCTTGTGCCCATACGCCGCTTGTCCTCCTCCCCTCCATCATGGAGGCCTCTCTCTCTCTCCTGCCCAGTGTGCACCACGCGCACGCATACCCCCCCCCCCACTGTGGAGGCTTCTGAACAATGGCAGGTGTCCGTGAAGTCTCCGGGGCTCCGGGCTTGGTGACAGGTGGAGCCTCAGCCTACCTGGACTCACTGAGGGAGACATTGTTTAACTGGCAGCGGCAGTTTCAAGTTGTCAGACACAGGAGAGAGCTGCAGAGGTGAGCAGATCATACAGATACAGCTTCAGAGGTGAGCCCCAGTCACAGTGAGACCATCACCTGTGTGAGGGGTTAGCTCGGTAGCGGGGTGTGTGACCCCTTGGATGGGTTCACCACACACTGAATTTATACAGACTGGCAGTCGAAGATGGTTGAAAACAAAGTTTTTGGTTTATTTTTCCATCTTGCTGGAAAACAATTGCAAGCATCCAAACAGCATAAACAAAATCAAACATAAAATAAACCCTAGCCACTCTGGGCGTCTACCTTCCACACAGGAAGGCTCAGCCTAGCGCTGGGCAGACAGTGCTGGTCGTACAGCAGAAAACAATAGTCTTTTGATTTTTATCACACAGAAAAATCAATGGTGTCCTCACCTCCTCAGAAGACTTTCAGTACTGGCCTCTATCACTCAAAAAGCCTCAGCAGACAGCCCATTTAGTGGTAATCCTCTGGGCTACTTATAGAGGCCTTAATTGCCTCATTCTGAACAGCTGAAGTTCAAGGCAGAAATGTATGTCCCGTCTGTGACAACACCCACAGATTTACCTGACTTCCTGTCACATACCCCCCCCCTCTTGTTTCAACCCTAGGGTTGGGACACAGGTTGCCAGGCAGGCATGCACTCGGGACAACCCATCTGCATTCCCCATTTTAGCACCGGGGCGATGCGTTACCAGTTCAAGCTTTTTAATTTTCTTCTGAAGCTCATCTATCATGCTCTGTTTACTGTCCAGATCTGACTTGCTCTGTACGCTGCTCATCAAACGTTTCACCCTTTTTTTCAGTTCCTCATTTTCCTTGTTTACTTCATCTTTTTCCTTCTGTTGTTTATTAAGGGTTCTCTGTTCGCAACTCTTGGTTTAGGTTTTCAAGATCTTCTGTGAGGTTATTCTCTCTAGCCTTGCTAGTTTTTAGGGCCTCTTTAAGCTTTAGTTGTAGCTCATTTAAATCTTCAATCGGTGCCTTTAAATCTTTGGTCTGTGCCCTCCACTTCAATGGGGCATGATCCATCACCAGTTACAAACTGTCTACCCATGAGGTAGTACCGGAGAGAATCCAAAGCCCATTTCACCCATGGGATTTGTATTTGTGTCATTATCTCTTGTTTTATTAAATTGATCACAAACAGCAAATTATCATATTCAGTATTCAGGCCCCACAGCTTCACTCTCAGATCCGCTCCCTCCTCCTTTCATGTCATCATCGCTGTTGGCATTCTCATATCAATGCACTGGACTTTCTTTTTTTAGATTTAAGCTTTCCTTTTTTATTTAAAACAAAATAATAATACATATACAAGTGGTACAACTGAGCATACAATATACAATACTACAATACATACTATCGAGCCTCCCCTTTTAACCTTAGTCATCGCAGCCTTACTTCCCACCCCTCCTCCTGGTTATCCGGGAGAGACAACGACACCACCCAAAACAATACATAAAAAAAAAAAAAAAAACAAAAAAAAAAAAAAAAAAAAAGGGAAAAAATAAAGGATAAAAAAAAAAAAAAAGAAAGAGAAAACCCCCGCCCCAACCACTCCCCGTTATCCTCTCCCCGCACCCCCCCACCGCCCCTCCATGTTTGAAGTGGTCTCTGTAATTTTTGCCCTTACCCTCCTTACATCTCTACCCTGGAGTCCAAAAATGATTTCCAGGATTCCCATGTTCTTAAGTATCTTTCCTGTTGGTGTCGTGCTGTCAATACTAGTTCTTCTAACTTGCTAATTTCCTTCACTTTACTTATCCACATCTCTATAGTTGGTGGGACTGGTGACTTCCACTTCTTTGTTATGCATGCTTTTGCCGCATCTAATAAGTGGCATATGCTTGTCTCCATATAAGCTTTCTCTGGGATTTGGTTCATATGTAAAAGATAGAATTCTGGATTTTCAGGTATCTCATATTCTGAACAGAACTGGAGGACCCTTTTGATCTCTGACCAGAAGTGCTTTAACAGGGGACAATCCCAGAATATATGAAGCATCGTCCCTTTGCTTACCTGGCACCTCCAGCTTTTATCTGACATCTCTGGAAAAATTTGATTTAATTTTTCTGGTGTCCTATACCACCTTGCAAAGATCTTATAATTTGTCTCTTGGGTTCTTGCGCAAATTGATGTTTCATGCGTTCGATTATATAGGCGTTGTCGTTGTTCCGTATTAAATGTCTTTTTTAATTCCTGTTCCCAGTCTTGGACACACTTCGGAGGGCAACTCCCTGATTGCGCTAGTAATTCGTAACTCATTGATAGGGTGTGTGTCAGTATTCCCTTTTCACTACACATTTTCTCAAATCTCTTAAGTGGTCTCTCAAAAGCCCCTGGATTTGGTAATGTATTCAGGAAGTGAACCATCTGGAGTGCGTTCCAAAACTTTAGGCAGAATACATTCCCTTGTTCCATCAAATCTGCTATTGTAACCCATTTTCCCATTCGGATATTATTAACTACCGCTATACATTCTCTATCTCTTAGATGTCGGAAAGCACCCTCTTGGTATCCCATCGGGAACAAAGGGTTACCTATCACCGGGTATAATGGGGAGGTCCTAGGGTCAATACCAATCATAGAGAATGCTGCTGCGCATATCTTCACCGTATTTCCCCATATCGGGTTCTTATTTGTTTCTTTAGGCAGTGCAGCAAACCACCATGGCGCCCTTTCTAATGGTATTTTAGATTGTGACTGTTCGATTTGTACCCATAATTTTATACTTGAATGCCTATTCCAGTCTACTAATCTATTTAGGTGTACAGCATAATAGTATTTTCTTATATCTGGAACCCCCAGTCCTCCCTGTTGCTTAGTATACATTAATTGTTTCCTTTGTATCCTTGGGTTTTTATGTGCCCACACAAACTCAAAGATAACTCTCTGGCATTGTTTGAAATACTGCACTGGGATGTGTATTGGTAGTGTTTGTAATAAGTAAAGGATTTTCGGAAGTATATTCATCTTAACGATGTTGCATCGGCCCAACCAAGTATGGAAGCCCTGGTTCCATTTGTCAAGTAGCAACTTCAACTTTTGCAGTAGTGGTGGGAAATTTAAATCAAAGATCTTGTCCACTTTCCCTGGTAATTGTATACCCAGATATGTCAATGCTATATCTGTCCACTTGAACTTATATGTTTGTTTTAGGTGTGTTATAGATGTTTGTGGGATGTTAACTCCCATTGCTTCCGATTTATTGAAATTGATGCTAAGGTTCGAGAGAGATCCATATTTCTCAAATTCCCTCATCAAATTCGGGATTGAGATCAACGGATTAGTGAGGGTAAACAGCATATCATCTGCATAGGCTGTAATTTTGCAGTGGTTCTTCCCTATTTGTATTCCTGAAACATCCCGATTTTTGCGCACCATACACAGAAATGGCTCTAATGACAGGGCAAAGAGGAGTGGGGACAGAGGGCAGCCCTGTCTAGTCCCATTCGAAATCTGTAATGGCTCTGACAATATTTCGTTGGCCCGTACCTGGGCCGTTAATCCTGAGTACATCGAAAATATCTATTTTATTATTTTGTTTCCAAAGCCTCCGTATTGTAAGACTGCCCTCATAAAGCTCCAATTCACCCTGTCAAAGGCCTTCTCTGCGTCTGTGTTTAGAAACACGCATTGCGTCTGAGTTGTGTTTGCTATCTGTACCAGGTTAATGGCTTTAATAGTATTATCGCGCGCCTCCCGCGTGGGAACAAATCCCACCTGGTCCAGATGTATCAGATCTGGGATATATTGTTGTATCCTATTTGCTAGAACTTTGGCAAAGATCTTGATATCTAGATTTAATAGGGAGATCGGTCGGTAACTTTCGCATAAATCCAAATCTTTCCCTTCTTTTGGTATCACCGAAATATAAGCTAATAAGGTTTCTTTCGTTAGGTTTGCCGCTGTCCCCAATACATTAAATAATTTAGTCATATATTTCGATAGTGAGGGAAACAAGATTTTATAGTATTGACCCGTATATCCGTCGGGTCCCGGGGCTTTCCCCATTTTTATTGAACTTACTGCCACTTTTAGTTCCTCTTCTACTATGGGGGCATCTAGCCTTTCTCTGTCTAATTCTGATCATCTTGAAATATCTGATTCCATGAGGTATTGGTCAATCTGGTCTTGGGTCGGGGGTTTACTCTGTATATTATAAAGAGAACAGTAGTATTTCTGAAACTCTTTTGCTATATCATTTGGTTTAGTAACCTTTGGTTTCTTCGGTGGCTTAATCTGTGAAATATAATTGCTCATTTTCTGTTCTCTTAATAATCTAGCGAGTCTTTTCCCGCATTTGTCACCTGATTCATATGCAAACTTTTTACATCTCTGTATTGCTGCTTTTGCTTTATAGTACAGAAGGTCAGTGATTTCCGTTCTTTTCCTCACCATCTCTTCCTCCACTATCGTTGATCTAGTTTTCTTGTGTCTACCTTCTAACGTGACTAGTTCTTCCAGTAACCTTTTTAATTTTTCCATTCGTTTCCTCTTAATTCTAGATCCATGTTTGATTAACACACCTCTAATGACCGCCTTGTGTGCTTCCCAGACAATTCCTGGGTCGCACTCTGGGGTATCATTAGTGCTAAAGTAAAACTCCAACTCTTTGATTATATCTTCCAGGACCTCTTTATCTTGTAGGAGACTTTTGTTTAGTCTCCATTGGTTTGGTCTGGTTTGTCTTAGGTCTTGTATCTCGTATTCCAAGAGGATCGGTGCATGGTCTGACCATGTAATAGGTCCTATTTTAGCTGATCGTACTGAATGCAGTTGGGCATGTGGGATAAAGAAAAGGTCTATGCGGGAATATGTTTTGTGTGGAACGGAATAGAACGTATAGTCCTTTTCTTTATTGTGTAGCAGCCTCCATATATCGATCAACTGATTTTTATGCAAAATTTGAGTGATACGATTCCTCATCCCATACGATATAGAAGACTTTCCAGCTGATGTATCCTCTTTAGGATCTAGCGGGATATTCCAATCCCCTCCCAGAATCAGGTGACCTTCTGTAAAATCTTGCAGGCGCGTAATCATTTTGCCTATGAAAACTTCCTGTTTTTCATTTGGTGCATATACAGTGGCAAATGTTACCCCCACTCCTCCTATCCTGCCTTTCACAAATATATATCTTCCTTTCGGATCTCTTATAGCATCTACATACGTCCATTTAATTCTCCCTGCTATAAGGATAGACACCCCCTTTGACTTAGCCTCCTGGTTTGTCGCGTGGTATACTATTGGATATATTCTAGTCTTTAAAGTGGGAGTTTTATCTTCTCTAAAGTGTGTTTCCTGTATGTATGCCACATCTACTCCTGATCTTTGCAGATCCTCCATAAGTACCCTCCTTTTTTCGGGTGTGTTTAGTCCCTTCGCATTCAATGATAGTATGTTTAATGCATCCATCCTATTTTCCTATTTCTACACCTATACTTTACTGTACCCGAAAAAAAAAAAAAGGCCCACAACGAGAGGAAGGCGGGGGGATATGGGGGGAGGAAGAGAGAGAAGAAGAAAGGGAGAGGAAAAAAAAACAAGGAGGGGGAAAAAAAAAAAAAAAGGGAAAAGAAGAGGGGGGGGTAGTCTCCCCTGTATTCGAGTGGGACATCCCCCCTTACTAATGTTAGCTATCTTGCTACTAAACACTCACCGTATTTACGGTATTTGAGCGTCGTCCTATGTGTAGGGGCGTGTACCCTGGGTAGCTTCTATATTATACCCGTGTCCTTTGTCTTATAAAGATTCAATACAAAAAAAGATAAGTAAGGGAAAAAAAAGAATCTCAGGACATAGATATTCCCTTTTGGGAGAGACTAAAAAAAAAGAGAAAAAAAAGCAATTTTCCCAAAATCAAGTAATTAAGAAAAAATACAAAAATAGACAGCTTGAAGCTTCGGGTCTCTCCATAGCCCCTCTTTAGTCGTCCAGACTTACCACAAAACAGGGCCATAAGAAAAGAAAAAAAATCCCATTCAGGAAATAAAACATTTACACCCTTAACCATAAACATTTGGTTGTACTTTATCATATATTATCATACACATAATCATATACATTTCTTAAACCTATAGCCTTTACATTTACCCTTTAGCTTTTCTCCCACCCCCAAAAAAAAAAAAAGGGGGGGGAACAAGCAAACCAAGGGGGGGGGGGTGAGGGGGAACATTATTCCTTCCCAGCTGGGTATTATCTTCCGTGTAGACCGGTCCATGGAAAGCCCCGCAAAAAGTGAAATGTGCTAACAAAGAAAAAGAGAATTAAAAGAGAAAAAGTAAAGTGTGTGTACTGTGAACAGTGCCCCCCCGGGGATTCCCTCCCCGTTAACACCAAATTGCCCACTATTATACAGTGGGACATTGTCCCCCATCTGACGCTTATAGAGCGGTCATGCGAGAAGAATATTTTATAAAGATTAAGTTAATACACCCTGTCAGTGTTATATTCTGTAATATACAGTGAGATAATGTGTGTGTTGTTATTATATATTGTGTTAACAGTACTGTTGTGTCTGTCCTGGTGTTTGTGTTTGTAACATCTCCTTACAATTAGTGTCTTAGTGCCCTAAGCAGGGATATGATTCACATCCCTGAGGTGTCTTATCCCAAAAAAAGAAAATGCATTAAAAGTGAAAAAAATAAAATAAAAAAATAAAAAAGGGGGGCCTCCATAAACCCTTCCCTCCTTCTCCCCTACCATCCCAACCGGTTACATAATGTTACCCATTATTAGGCCTTCTTCATACTATCCGCCACCCATACATATTAGGCAGTATGCTACATAACTCTTTATCTACTTATTGGCTTATTAACATCATGCCACAGTCTCTATATTTGGCTCCTCTCTTTAGGTCCTGTACTCTATCTCATATTCAGATCACTAATTCAGACCTCCTCGGGCCATTTTATTTGTCCCTCCTCCCCCCTCCCCCAAAAAGAATAAAAAAAGAGAGAGGGGTTAAAGGGGTATACCCCCCTCAAACCAAGCACCCCCCCCCCCAAAAAAAAAAAAAAGGGGGGGGGGAGTAACCTTCCGTTCCAACTCAGAGGCTAAGGTTCAAAAAAAAAAAAAAAAAAGAAGCAGGTGTATCTCATTGCCTCAGTCCGGCTGTTCTATATACATTCCTTTATCTATATCTTTATCTGACAGCCGGTTCATTTCTTCTGCTAAGCCCTACAGGGGTCACCTAGCTCCTTCGCATCCACCTGGGTGTAGGTTATTGGGACCTTTCCCTGTCCTTGTCCTGTCCTCGTTTGGGGTCTTCCTCTACTCCCCATGTATGTTATGGGAAATAGCCAATTTGATATCTGAATGGGAGATGTTCCCAGGAACTGAAACAGGTTCGGGAGTTCTGATGGGGTTTTGAGCATAAACGAAACCGTAGACTTACGGAATGTCACCGCAAGTGGGTATCCCCACCTGTATGTGAACCCTTTTTCTTTAGCTAGGTCCAATATGGGTCGCAGCCGTGCTCTTCGTTGGAGTGTGGCCCAGGACAGGTCGGAGAGAACTTTTATGTGTGCCCCCTCATGTTCTATGTCTCCCGAGTCCCAAGCCATCCTCAAGATCATTTCTTTCTGCTGGTATCTGTGCATTCGACAGATTATGTCCCTTGGTCTTTCCAAGTTAGAGGATTTGGGGCCAGGGGCTCTATGTACCCTCTCTATTTCGATCTCTGTCTGTGTTGATTTTAATATAGCCTCAATGATCACTTTAATTTTTTTGTCCAAGTCCTCGTTGTCTGCCGCTTCAGGTACACCCGGCAGCCGTAAATTACACCTACGGCTCCTATCCTCTAAAACCTCCATCTGTAGCTGTAAGTCAATGATTGTTTCTGTTACCCACTCTACTTCAGTGTCCTGTTTTGCTTCCATTACTTTTTCAATAGCCCCCACTCGTTGCTCTATAGAGACTATTGTGTCTTCTCTCAGCATCACCTTCTCTGTCAGCGTATTTAAATCATGTCTTACCGCCTGTAGTTCCTGGCGCTGCGTCTCCTCCACCCGCAATATCAGTGCCTCGATCTCCTGCCGAGTAGGTAATCTCTCAATATCCAAACGAGTGGGGAGAGCTGCCAGCATAGCTTTAATCTCTGCGACCTCCGCCGCCTGCATCTCCACGGTTCCCACCTTCAGAGCGTCCGTCGAGGTCTGTGTCCTTGTCGGCGTGCGTGTTTGGGGACTCCCTCCGGAAGAGCTCCGCTGTGAAGCTGACCTCCCCCCGCTGACGTGACACTCGCTTCTCCGTCGGGCACCGCTGTTAGCTGATCCAATCGCTGGTATAGGGGACGCTGAGGTAAAGTAACGCTGGATGTCTCCCCGTTTGCTTTTCCCCACACTGTTTGCTATGATATCGGCAGCCGGGTCCGCCTTCCTTGACTCTGCTCGCGTTATACGTCTGCGGCCACTATGCATACCGCGCTGTGCTGCTTCGTCTGCTGCCAATAACACACCGCTGGTCGTTAGAGTGGGGTAGGGTGCATGCTAGCTTGCTGGATTCACGCTATGTTCCTCATGTTCCTCATGGGGATATGGAGAGGGTCCGGAGCTCCAAGCCAGCTTGTCTCTCACACCGCCATTCCCAAGCCAGGCCACGCCCCCCTTGGTTTGTGATGCACTGGACTTTCAACATCTGATCCATGTTGTCTGTTATTTCCCTCATCATCAGAGTCACGCTCATCTTGAACTGGGGTTGCACCACCGTCATCTGAGTGTTCGGGGCTGTAATAGTCCGCTTCCATGGCTGGGCTTCTCACACCTCCAATTGTGGCCACATTCTGCGGAGGACAGAAAAGCTTTTGAGTCTCTATGAAAGGCAAAATGGCACAGCTTCTTCGGCCTATGGAGGGCTCTTCAATTGTCCTTTCCTGCTTTTTGGCTACAGCACCACAAAAACAAGTATTTTCCTTGGCTGCATCTCAAACTACAAATGGCTTAACTTTGAATGCCTTGCTAAGAGCAGCTGCTTGATATACAGCCCCCATAGCTGCTGCTTCATCTGCATTTATGTTCTTTCCCAACTCCTCCTTGCCCACTGCTTTAAGAAGCCATTCTTGAACTTTAGGTACACAAGTGGCTCCACCCACTATGATCACCTGATCAATTTCATCCATGTTCATTTCAGCACCACTCAAAGCCTTTTGCACAGGTATGGGGACTCTTTCAAATAGGTCTTCACAAAGCTCCTCACTGTTTAGCTGAGCAAGAGTGGGGGTTTTACTGATAATTTCTTCATCCTGATAGGGACTTGAAAAGTCATCAAGACGAAGATAATCCACCTCTTTTGTTCCCCATATTTCAAAACTAGTTAGCTTTGTGTCCTTGGTCAGATCCTCACAATATGTGTCCCACTGCTTCCAGTGAGATGTTAAGGGTGGACTGTTTCCAAGGATACCAGTAATTGAGTCAAATATTTCAAAGTCTTTGCACTTCTCCAACAACAGACAATTCTCTGCTGGGCTTTGTTGCTGTGTCACGATGGCCTCCATTTGCTGCTGGTGTCTCTGTTCCAAGCCTGCAATGCTCTATCGGTGAACCTGTTGTTGAGCTGCCATGCTCTTTTGGTGAGCCTGTTGTTGAGCTGCAAGGCTCTGTTGTTGAGCTGCAATGCTCCGCTGCAAATCTGCATTCATCTGCTGTTGATTTGCATTTGATAAAACCAGCTGTTTCAGTATCTCCTCCATTTTGGGTTTACTTTAACTGCCCGCCGCACTCCACCATATGTAAGGGGTAAGCTCGGTAGCGGGGTGTGTGACCCCTTGGAAGGGTTCACCACACACTGAATTTATACAGACTGGCAGTCGAAGACGGTTGAAAACAACGTTTTTGGTTTATTTTTCCATCTTGCTGGAAAACAATTGCAAGCATCCAAACAGCATAAACAAAATCAAACATAAAATAAACCCTAGCCACTCTGGGCTTCTACCTTCCACACAGGAACCTATCTATGAAGTCTGGCTCAGCCTAGCGCTGGGCAGACAGTGTCTGGTCGTACAGCAGAAAACAATAGTCTTTTGATTTTTATCACACAGAAAAATCAATGGTGTCCTCAACTCCTCAGAAGACTTTCAGTACTGGCCTCTATCACTCAGAAAGCCTCAGCAGGCAGCCCATTCAGTGGTAATCCTCTGGGCTACTTATAGAGGCCTTAATTGCCTCATTCTGAACAGCTAAAGTCTTCCAACGCCCTCCAACCTTTCCTGGCTATTTCTCGCAGCCTACGCCTAATAATGATTGGTGTATTGTCTAACAAGGCAGAAATGTATGTCCCGTCTGTGACAACACCCACAGATTTACCTGACTTCCTGTCACACCTGGTAAATAAAAGTTTTTACTGACATGTATACAGATGTAGTGTATAATTGTAGCGCCTGTGTACTTTTCAGTACAGGTGCTATGTTAAATTTAGTTGGGGGATGAGAGAGTTACCTTGCTCTCATCCGTGTTGTTTTGCTAAATTGGGCTGTTGCCATTCCTGGACTGTCCTGTGGGTTCATGCTGTGCTCCAGGGATGTAGTTTCATCTCTGGATGGCAGGTGGCGCCAGAGGGGTCCAGGCGGAGCTGCTTTTCCCCAGCAGCCAATAAGAGGAGTGTTTCCCTCGCGGGGCATGCTGGGGAAGGGTATTTCTGTGACAGACACCATTTTTCGGGGTTCTTCGCCCGTTCCTGGTTCCAGGTGCGGCACCCACCTTTAGGGTGTGCGCACATCACGGGCCCCCGGCCTGGCCTACCAGGTCAGGGTGCACATGCTACGCAGAGTTCCTGACTTTGGGCCCTCATGGCCCGGCGCAACTGATGCTGCAAAGGGACCCCAGTGAGTTACTGGGTTCCCTCATCCTACGAGAAGATCCCAAGCGAGTTGTGCTGTTCGATGTGGAGTCGGTCTGAGGTGAACCCGGAGGCAGGTGATCCAATAGGGCTTAGACAAACCATCGGGGATCTCTGGGTGACCGGACACTGACAGGTTGTATGCTGCAAACTGTCGGTCGTGACCCCTAGCTATCAAGTCTACCTGAGGGAGATTCAGGCGAAAATTGTGTACTGTAAGGATTCGCTCTACCATCCATGTTCCTGAGTACTGGGCCTGTGGCAGAGGTCTCGCTACTAATCTAAATTTTACTAGAGCCAAGTCGGTGGCAGAGACTTGTTCCTTCCCAGAAGTTCTAGTGACACTCCGGCTGCCAGGCCTGTGAGAGGGACATGTCCGGGGGCACTACACCCACTCCGGCTGGAGTGGCGACGAAGTAAGAGTTGCTACTAGAAGCAGGACTGCTTCCATTTATCTATAGGCCTGAATCTGCAAAGTTCTCTCCTTTCACCAACCTGTCCAATCTACCTCAAGTTGATTGTTGGTCGTGTTGGGCCAGAAATAAAAGCATTGAAAACGTCACCCCGTTGTCTGGACATTTCCTCACTACTCTCATCATCCTCATCCCTAGACACATCACAGAGGTAACATAATTACGCCGATCCCAAATCTAACCAGCGGCTCCTCCGGGGGTAGCGCTACATAATGATCTGCTAATCACTCTGATTTGTGTGTATCATGCCCCCCCCCCCGGGTGAGGCTGCACATTATGGGTGCTGGTGGTGGGTGGCGGAGCCAAGGGGGGCAGCAAAATGAGGTTTCACCTAGGGTGCCAAAAATCCTTGCATCAGCCCTTCGTGGAGTTCCCCTTCAGGATTCATACCAAACACAGTGCCTGGTATTGACAGGAATCCAAGTCGGATCCCCGACAATGTCCCCTCCATAGAGAGGGAACATAGTTGCTTCTTTCTCACGCTCACCGCAATAGGAAAATGTGTTTTGTGCTGAAAAGGAATCTGGAAAGGTACTGAGCTAGAAGCTAGATTAATTTTAAAATGGCTTTATACATGTGTCTGTGTGTGCACATGTGAGTGTCTATCTGTATGCAGGGCCGCTGATAGGCCAGTACAACTGGCCCTGTTGTACCGGGCCCCGGACAGCAGGGGGGCCCGGCAACCTGATCAGATAATCAATTAAATGTAAAAAATAAATAAATAATCCTCCAGCCATGTCAACATCATCCCCCCCACCAAAGCCCCCGACCCACCACGTTTAGATTTGAAGTTTTTTGTTTGATATCGCTAATTGAAGTAGCGGCAGGGAAGGGACTATTTTCTGTATTTCGGAAGCGCGGAAGAATACCTCTCCGCGGCCGCTCCTCGTGCTGGCTCAAGTCCCGGCCAGCACATCGCCTGTGTAGTGCTGTCCGCCGGGCAGCGCGGAGTGATTCCTTCCTGTCTGAGTCTCTCCACGTGAGAAGTAACTGTGGGGCGACTCAGGCGAGCAGCGGCGGCAGAGGCTTCCCATCTAACTGACCCTGAAGTCCAGGCAGCAGCAGCCATCACGGAAGAAGTGACTCCTTGGGCCCAGGCAGCTACAAATTACACAGGTGTGTGCTTGGGGGGTTCAAGATTTCCTACTACTACTGCAGCAGCAGCAACAGTGTGTATACATTATGGCATGATTGGCATCGGCATGGGTGGCTCTGTCTGCCCATAACACATGTGCTGTCTGCAGAGGCAGTGCCACCCATGCCATGCCGCCAATGCCGTAATGTGCTGCAGACAGTGCCACCCATGACGCAATGCCATAACGCATGTGCTACCTGCAGACAGTGCCACCCATGCTATATTGCGCTGCCTGCAGAGACAGTGCCTACCCATGCTGCCAATGGCATTATGCCATGGGTGGCACTGTCAGCAGGTAGCACATGCGTTATGGCATTAGTGTCATGGATGGCACTGTCTGCAGCACAATATGGCATTGGCGGCATGGGTGGCACTGTCTGCAGCGCAATATAGCATGGGTGGCACTGTCTGCAGGTAGCACATGGGTTATGGCATTGGGTCATGGGTGGCAATGGCATTATGCCATTGGCGGCATGGGTGGCACTGTTTGCAGCACAATATAGCATTGGCGGCATGGCATGGGTGGCACTGTCTCAAGTACATTATAGCATGGGTGGCACTGTCTCTGCAGTACATTATGGCATTGGCATGTCCCGCTGTCAAGTCGTGGGGCCAGGGGTGGGGCTGAAGGAGGGGCCAGGGGCTGGACCAGGGGTGGAGCTGAAGGGGGCCCTGTCAGGTAGACTGTACGGGGCCCCATGATTTCTATCAGCGGCCCTGTCTGTATGTGTGTGTGTGTGTGCGCACATGTATGTATGTGTGTGTATGCGTGTGTAAGCATGTGTCTGTATGTGTGTATGTTATTTTTAATCCTGACCCCCCCCCCCCATTTCTGTACCATCAGAATGACTTTTGTAGGGCTTGTTTGATAGCAGCAAGGACTGCTGCTCCTCTGAAAAGCAATCCATGCACAGATCGCTTTACCGCTTTGCTTCTTTACCACCTGTTTTAAGCCTGTAAATGCAGCATCACTACACCGCAACTGTGAAATGCAGCCCCATTCACCCTCAGTATACCTCCAGTTGCAGCCACAGCATGTGAACACCCCCAGCTGCTACCTCTGCAGCTAAAGGTGGAGAAGTTGGGGGTGGTAAAAACAGCTCAACCATGTGGTTTTACCGCCCCTATGACATGTGAACAAGCCCTTGGTTCACATCTGTGTAGCTGCATGTAGGGCAGCCCATTCATTTCAATGGGCTTCCGTACCCACAAAAATGCAGGGAAACAAGTCCCCAACCTTTTTTTTTTTAATTGCACTGCAGCAAAAGCACCCCACATTTTCCAATGTGTGGGGGTACCATTAAGAATTAATGGTGCCCCCTAAGGAGCAGAGCATTTGTCTGTGTGTCAGGAATGAACGCGATGTTGCGCGTGTTATGCGACAGACCGTAATGTGAACCAAGCCTTGGACTGTGGTGCCTCAAGACTGAAAATACTTTTTAAGGGTGCCCCGACTGGAAAAAGGTTGAGAAACACTGGCTTATATCTTCTCTGCTACAGTTTCGCAACATTTGTGGTTTTCTTTTGCTCATTTATTTGTTTTATTTTATCAAAAATTCAAGCATATTGGCCTATATAATTCCGGTAGGAACCAGCCAAATACATATCCATTTATAAAACAGCCCTGCCCTGCCCTCCCCCCCCCCCCCCCATGTTTCCTGTTCTTCTCATTTGGCAGTTTTTTCCTTTCTTCATATTTATACTCTTTTCACGTTGCTCTTAATTTTTCCTCATAACTCCATGTTTTCTTGAGTTCTTTCCAATTTTTTCCATTTATCTTTAAATCCTGTTTTTTCCTCTCTTATACTATACTATACTTCATCCATCCTATGTTTCTTCCACCGAGTCTATCCATTCCCATATTAGTGGGCTTTCCACTTGCCATTTTTTTTGGGATCATCCTTTTGGTTGCGTTTAATAAATGAGGAGTCAGTGACTCTTTGTAATGTTTTACTACCCCTTCTCCTCCATGGAATAGGACTACCCATGGATCTTTTTTTATCTCCTTCTTAGTGATTTCTTTTTATCAAACCCAGGATTCTCTCCCAATATTTTTTGATCTTGGGGCGGTCCCACCATAGGTGGGCCATTGTTCCCATTGTTGTACACCCTTGCCAACAATCTGCCGACTGTCCCTCTCTAAATTTACTTATTTTATCCGGTGTTGCGTACCACCCTGTTATACACTTGTAATTCATCTCTGCGGTCCTGATGTTTATGACAGAGGAGTGGGTCAAATTTATAATTTTTTCTATAGTGGTTTTATCCCTCTGTCCCAACTCCTTTTCCCATTTTTGGTTGAATGGGGGCATCTCAGCTCATCCACCTTCAGCAGCAGTTTATAAAGTTTTGAGATGACACCTTTTGAGCTATCTTCTGTGCATACCGTTCCAACGGTGTAAGCTCCTCCCCTGACCTTATTGGCTGGGATAAGTTCTGCACAAAGTGGCAAAGCTGGCGATACCACCACTCATCCATTATCATTAATTCTTCCTTGTATTTTAACTCCTGAAGTGACATAATTCTTCCTCATTTTATTATATCTCTTAATTGTGCTTTATCCTTTTTTATCCAGTTTCCTCCCACTATTTTTTTTCCCAGTGCAAAGAACTCATTTTCTTTTAAGTCTATAAGGGGTGAGTTATAATCCCTATCTATTTGCTTGTGCAACCTATCCCATATTCTCAGTGCGTTCTGTGTCAGAACGTGAGTGTTATCATCTAGTGCTCTATACTGCGGGGGATTCCATATTATGCTTCCCAGTTGTGTCTTAGACAGTGCCTTTTTGATTTTTTTACCCATCTTTTTTCCTATTTATCCTTGGCCCACTCCACTACCCGAGACAGTACTGCTGCGTTATAATATTTTCTAATATCGGGGACGGCCAGCCCTCCATGTTTCTTATCCTGTTTTAATACCATGAGGGAGATTTTTTTGTTCTTCATACGTAATTCATTAGCAGGGTATTTAGTACTCTGAAGTACGGTTGAGGTATTGCTACTGGTATCATTTGGAATTTATACAATATTTTTGGTAAAAAAAAACATCTTCACAAAAAAGTGTAGCTGCTGGCTTTTAATAAACAGACACTTACCTGCTCCACAGTTCCGGCGTCTTCATTCCTAGTGTGGGCACCCGGCAGTGACAGCTTTCAGCTTCACGGCCGGGCACCCACTGCGCATGCGCAAGCGGCACTGCGCATGCGCGAGCGGCACGGCGCCGTCCGATTGGACAGGCGCTCGCCTACAGGGAGGGGCTGCAATAAGGCGATTAAGCTATTCGCCTTACCAGCCCCTCGGCGGAAGGAGGAAGTGGGACAGGAAGTTCCACTTCTCCTGAAGCCCCCACTCCCCCCCGCATGTAAGGGGGCAAGGAGTGGGTTAAGCGGAAGTTCAATTTTTAGGTGGAACTCCGCCAAGTTCCTTCTGCCAGGGGAAGTTGAACTCCTCACTCAACAGCCGTTCTTCTACTTTGCTGATGTTAACATTTAAAATCTCGGTCTTGGTTACATTGATTTTAAAATTTGATATCTCGCCGTACTGTTTCAGGTAGATTCGGTATTGTGGTCCTGGGATTGATAATGTAAAACAATACATCATCCGCAAAGACTGTTTCAATCCTTAATAGATGTCCGTTTGTGGGCACATTCCCTTTATCTCCTGTGTGGTGTTTTTTTTTTCTAAACTTGCTTTTTTTCTCAAGTCCTGTTTTGTTGACCAATAAAACTTTCTTTCAAATTTTGGTGTTTGTGTTTTTTGTTACTTTTCATGCAACAGATTTCCCAGCTGCAGCTTAACTAGGCTGATTGGCATGTCAAAACAAAACTGGTGTGATTTGTCTCCAAGTTCCTTTCCTGGTGCCTTCATGGTAGCATATGCATGGATTGTGTGCTGTCATTGATAGTCACCAGGAAAGGAAAAATACAGAGCGGTAAGTATTTAATTTTCCTTTTTACTGCAGTGGTTCTCAGCCTCAGTCCTCAAGTACCCCCGACATGACATGTTTTGTGAACTTATCTTATCTAGAATTGCTGTCCAAACTACTAAGCCATTGACTGTCTTTTAAAGCACATGTGCAAGATGAAGGAAAACCTGCAAACATGGTCTATTGGGGGTACTGGAGGACAGGCTTGAAGAGCTAATTTAGAGCACTGTGATAAAATCTAGCTCAAGGCAATCCTATTCTAATTGTGGGCATTTGAGGGAAACCAAGTGAGTGTTAGAACCCCTGCTTGTGTTTTTTGGTTGGGCTTTGTGTCCCTTTTCTTAAAATTATTTTCTTGGGGACACTCAGGTCAATCTAACTAGTGTCCCCATTAAGCAAATTGCACTCCAGCACTTTGTTGTGTACAACCCAAATGATTAGGTCGTTTGCGTTTAGTAAAGGCAAATCCACTCTGCAGTACAAGTTCAGTCGCTTTAAATCTGAGGGGAAGCACTGATGATTCTGATGTTCAATCATGTAGAAGCAAAGATTTTATTTATTTTCTTCCTTGCATGTTTCCCTCTCTGTCAGGATAAGTACTCACCGAGGACGAGATGCCGAGGGCGGCTACCTTTGCGACTCTGCGCACTTCACCCCCTGAAGGTGGAGACAGCGGGGAAGGGCGCAAAGAGGCACCGGTTACCAGCCGTGGATGGTGGGTTGATAGGAGATCACTGAAGAGTTGGTCAGTGGACACAGAAGAGAGCCGTGGCAGGTACTGGCAGTGATTCAGGTGCAGGCAAAGTTCAGGTAACTGAGAACTAGTTCAGGTCAGGACTATAAGCAGATCCGGGAAACAAGCCAATGGTCAAGGGTTAAAGAAGGTAGGAAGTCCGAGGTCCAAGCCAGAGGTCAAAGGGGTACAGACAGCAGCAGATCCAATGAAGCAAGCTGGGGGTTGGGTACAGGAGAAGGCGTAGAGAAGTCAGGTCCAATCCGGGTCAAAAACAGGTCACAGTTCAGGTTTCAGGAATTGTTTGGCACAGGGTAAGCTGACAAGAAACCAGCAACCCATCATAGGCTTGGGGCTGGTTTAAATAGGCCGGACTGAGTCTTGATTGGTGTAAGTGGACGGGCGCGCGGGCCCACGCACGCGCCGTAGCACAGAACCACGCTGGAACGCAGAAGCGCGCATGCGCACGCTGCACACCGGCACGGGCACAAGCCGTAGCGCAAATCGGCTGCTGGAGCTACTGGTTCCCTGACAGTGCCCCCCCCCCCAAGGGGCGGACTCCGGACGCCCAAGGTGGACATCAGTTCTGGGTGGTCTTGATGAAAGGCTCGAATTAGCCGCGGAGCATGTAAGTTCCTTGATGGTTCCCATAAATTATCTTCCGGAGGGTACCCCTTCCATTTGACCAGGTACTGAAGCTGTCTTCCTCTCTTTCTGCAACCCAGAATGGCCTCAACTTCAAATTCCATCTCACCTTCAACTTCAACTGGTGAATTAGATCATCTTTTAGCGTCACTACTTCCCCCTAAACCTCAGGTCACATTTAGAAGATCCCGCACCATCCGCAATATTATTGCTCCCAGCAAATTGGTCAAGTCCAGTGGCACACGCCCCCTAGATATTCGAGCCTATTTTAACAACAAGACTGGTATATTTAGGTGTTGTAAGAGGGGTTGCCTGACGTGCCAATCCATTCCTAAAGGTGGTACCAATACCATTACAGTTAAAGATCGTACGTTCCACATTAAACAGTTTCTCAACTGTTCAACTGAATACATCATATACATTTTACGATGCCCGTGTAAACTGGTTTACGTGGGGCGAGCGATCCGCACCCTTCGCAAAAGAGTAGGTGAACACCGACGCCTCATTAAAAAAGGTTGTGACGAGCACAGCGTCCCACGACACTTTCTTCAGGCACATAAGAAAGATTTTAGGGTCCTAGAAGTGTTAGCCATAGAGTCCATTCCAACGGGTAACTTAACTGATAACAAAAGGTTTTCTCTCCTTTGCAAGAGGGAAACCTTTTGGATATATCAGTTTGGTTCTTTGATGCCTGGTGGGTTGAATGAGGAACTAGATATTTTAAGTATCACCAGTTAAATTTAAATACAAATACACGTTCATGGTTCCTTTATGCATTTATGTGCACGTGTGTGTAGTGTGTGTATATATATGCACACATATATAGGTTTGTATGTGTGCACATATGCATACACGTGTACATATTGTGTATTGTGTATACACACACACACATATATATATATATATATATATATATATATATATATATATATATATTGTGACAGGAAGTCAGGTAAATCTGTGGGTGTTGTCACAAACGGGAGATACATTTCTGCCTTGTTCAGACAATACACCAATTGTTATTAGGCGTCGGCTGCAAAAGTAGCCAGAAAAGGTTTAAGAGCGTTGGAAAACTTCAGCTGTTCAGAATGAGGCAATTAAGGCCTCTATAAGTAATCCAGAGGATTACCACTGATTTGCTGCATCCTGAGGCTTTTCTGAGTGAAGGAGAGCAGTAGCTGAAAGTCTTCTGAGGAGGTGAGGTGTGATTGATTTTTCTGTGTGATAAAAATCAAAAAGAGGCTATTGTTTACTGCTGTAGGACCAGCAGTGTCTGCCCAGCACTAGGCTGTGCCAGACTCCCTAGATAGGTTCCTGTGTGGTGAAGGTAGACGCCCAAAATGGCCAGGGTTTATTTTATGTTTGATTTTGTTTATGCTGTTTGGATGCTTGCACTTGTTTCCAGCAAGATGGACGAATAAACCAAAATCTTTGTTTTTCAACCGTCTTCGACTGCCTTTTTGTATAAATTCAGTGGCCCAGATTCAGGTAGAACCGCGCAATATTTGCGTGGGCAAAGGGCAACGATTTTTGCTCTGCGCCCACGCAAATATTTCGATTTGCCCGCGATTCACGGAGCAGTAGCTCCGTAAATTGCGCGGGCGCTATGCTAATTTGCCCTGCGTAAGGGTGCCTAATGTAAATGATCCCGCCGGGGGCGGGAATCATTTAAATTAGGCGTGCTCCCGCGCCGAGCGAACAGCGCATGCTCCGTCGGGAAACTTTCCCGACGTGCATTGCGGCAAATGACGTCACAAGGACGTCATTTGCTTCTAAGTGAACGTGAATGGCGTCCAGCGCCATTCACGAATCACTTACGTAAACGACGTGAAATTCAAATTTCACGAGCGGGAAGGGTGGCTATACTTTAGCATTGGCTGCGCCTACTATGAGTAGGAGCAGCCTTACGCTAAAGTCGCCGTACGGAAACTCCGTACCTTGCGTGCGCAGGGCCCGCGCAACTTTTGTGAATCGGTGGTAGTATGCAATTTGCATACTATACGCCGATCACAATGGCCGCGCCCCCTAGCGGCCAACGCAAGAATGCAGCCTGAGATATGAAGGCATAAGGAGGCTTATGTCTGTCATATCCTAGGCTGCAGTCCGCGTAGAGATGTTCCTGAATCAGGGGCATTCGCTACGCGGGAGCAAAACAGCTATTGCGCCGCGCAACCTATGGTTGCGCGGGCGCAATAGCTTCTTGAATCTGGGCCAGTGTCTAGTGAACCCATCCAGGGGGTCACACACCCCGCTACCGAGCTAACCCCTTACACATGGTGGAGAATGCGGGCAGTTAAAGTAAACCCAAAATGGAGGAGATACTGAAACAGCTGGCTATAGCAACTGCAAATCAACAGCAGACAAATGCAGGTTTGCAGCGGAGCATTGCAGCTCAACAACAGGTTCACCAAGAGAGCATTGCAGCTCAACAACAGGCTCACCAAGAGAGCCTTGCAGCTCAACAACAGGCTCACCAAGAGAGCATTGCAGGCTTGAAACAGAGACACCAGCAGCAAATGGAGGTCATCGTGAAACAGCTTCAGAGACCGAGGCTGGGAGTCAGGCCAGTAACATAGCGACTTTTCGGGTAAGACACTTATTGCCAAAGATGACTGCAGATGAGGACCCTGAGATGTTTCTGACCACGTTTGAGAGAGCAGCGGAAAGAGAGAGTTGGCCTAAAGAACAGTAGGCTGGACTAGTGGCCCCCCTATTATCTGGAGAAGCCCAAAAGGCATATTTTGATTTGGAGCTTGCAGACGCAAAAAACTATGATCGATTAAAAGAGGAAATATTGGCACGTTTCGGTGTAACCCTGGATGTCCGTGCTCAGCGGGTCCACAATTGGAGTTATCAGCAGAGGAAGCCACCTCAGTCGCAGATGTATGACCTCATCCATTTGGCTAGGAAATGGCTGCAGCCAGAAACTCTGTCCGGACCAAAAATTTTGGAGCGAGTAGTCATGGACACATTTCTTAGGTCTCTTCCTAACACCCTGCAGAAATGGGTGAACCATGGTGGTCCAGAAACCGCAGACAAACTTGTAGACCTGGTCGAAAGGTACCTAACAACAGAGAATTTGTCCTCTTCCACCAGAGATGCACAGACTTTCCACCCTAAGACCAGACCCTCCCCACCTATAGGTAAGACTGCATCAAGGGATGGGGGTGGAGAGAGGGACCAAGGAGCAACTAGAGGAATTATCAGGACTACTGCTAATGTTTGGCAAGAGCGGCCTGGAAGACCCATCCCACAGGAGAGGACCAGAAGGTTGATTTGTTCCCATTGCCGGGAAGAGGGACATGTAGCAGCGGTTTGCCCAGCGGGTGATGAACCCATGCAGTGTGACTTTCTGACAGAGAGACGACAGTCCCTTTTTGCAACCACATGCACTGCAGTAAAGGGAAATGAGAAACCTTTATATAGAATGTGCTTAGATGGTAAAAATGTTGTGGTATTGTTGGATTCAGGTAGCCTGGTCACCTTAGTGAAAAGTGATCTAGTGGTGGGAAAAACCTTACATCCTAGGAAAATGGCTGTAGTTTGTGTACATGGGGACACTCGAGAATATCCGGTGACTAAGGTTTCCTTTGAAACCTCCCTCGGTAACTTGTGTCACCAGGTGGGTTTAGTTCCCAAACTGCCACATGACGCCATTGTGGGAAGGGATTTCCCAAAATTCTGGGAACTTTGGGACTGCCCAGATTCCCCAGTAGGTGGTTCTTCTGAGTCTGAACTATCTACTCCAGAAACCTATAACTGTGAGGATTCTCCGGAGTTTCCATTCTCAGTATTAGCAGGGTGTTACGGAACCATGAACCAGACGTACAACAAGAGATAAGTGAAAATAAGAAGGCTTTATTGAAAATCAAGCTGTAAAGCAAAAGTCCAAACGGATGGTGAAACCGAAGCAGAGTCTTGCGAAGCCAGAGGTCAGGAACCAGAAGGGTAGTCAGACGAAGCCAGGATCAGGAACCAGCAGGGAAGTCAGACGAAGCCAGGATCAGGAACCAGCAGGGAAGTCAGACGAAGCCAGGATCGGAACCAGAAGCAGCAGCAGTCTTAGAAGCATGTGAACACAGGAGGACCAAGCAAGGAACTGAAGCCACAGACCTCCTATATATATGAGCCAGGCATCCAGCTCCTCCCAGTGGGAAGGAGGAGCCGCAGGGTGGGAGGCTACAAGAGACCCAGAAACCAAGATGGCCGCCAGCACATGTCAAACGAAGGAGACAGGAGAGAGGCAAGACCATGACAGTACCTCCCCCTCAAGGGCCCCTCCTCCGCGGTGCAAAAAACGGTTTCTGAGGGAAGCGTGCGTGGAAGGCTCGGAGCAAGGCAGGAGCATGGACATCTGCGGAGGGAACCCAGGAACGCTCCTCTGGACCATAACCACGCCAGTGGACCAAAAACTGCACCCGACCGCGGACCAGGCGTGAGTCCAGGATATTGCTCACCTCATACTCCTCATGATTGCCCACTTGGACCGGACGAGGCCGAGGAACCGAGGAAGTGAAGCGATTGCACACCAGTGGCTTCAACAGGGAGACATGAAACACGTTGGAGATCCGCATGCCAGGAGGAAGCGCAAGGGCATAGGCTACCAGGTTTACCCTGCGAAGCACTCGGAAGGGACCAACAAAGCGAGGAGCCAGCTTGGGAGTGGGCACTCGAAGGTTGAGGTTGCGAGTGGACAACCATACACGGTCTCCGACCTGGTAGGAAGGAGCAGGCGCTCGTCTGCGATCAGCCTGGAGTTTCTGGCGCTGCGCAGAGACCTCAAGGGACTTCTGGATCTGTACCCAAGAGGCGCGTAGGACGGAAAGGTGATCCTCCACAGCCGGAATATCCTGGGGAGAGAATGCCTCCGGTAACACGGCAGGTTGGAACCCATATTTGGCCATGAAGGGAGACGTCCCAGAGGAAGAGTTCACCGCCGTGTTCCTGGCAAACTCAGCCCAAGGCAGGAGGTCAACCCAATTGTCCTGGTGATCGGAGACATAGCAACGAAGGAATTGCTCCAAGGCCTGATTGGATCGTTCTGCGGCCCCATTGGACTGAGGGTGGTAGGCCGAGGAGAAGGAGAGATGAATCCCCAACTGGGAGCAAAAGGCGCGCCAGAACCTGGACACAAACTGACTCCCCCGATCCGACACTATCTCCTTGGGCAAACCGTGCAACCGGAAGACCTCCCAGGCAAAAATCGTGGCCAACTCTTGTGCAGAGGGTAACTTCTTGAGAGGAACACAGTGGCACATTTTGGAAAACCGATCCACAATCATGAGAATGACCGTATGGCCTCGGGATGCAGGGAGGTCCACAATGAAATCCATCCCCAGGTGTGACCATGGGCGCTCCCCGGTGGCTATGGGTTGCAGCATGCCCAACGGAAGGTGCCGAGGGGACTTACTTTGGGCACAAACGGAGCATGCCGCTACATATGCGGCGATGTCGGAACGTAGGGAAGGCCACCAGAACAGACGTGAAACAGCCCAGGACAGCTGATTCTTACCAGGATGCCCCGCGGTCTTGGAGTTATGGTAGGTTCGCAACAACCGAGTGCGCAACTCTTCAGGCACAAAACATCTGCCGTTGGGTCTCCCAGAGGGAGCACCAGATTGAGCCGCCAAAATCTGCTCACCAAGGGGAGAGGTCAGGCTGGTACGAATGGCGGCCAGGATCTAATTCGGAGGTATGACCGAAGTCGGTATAGATTCCTCCCTGGACAGCTCGGAGTACTGCCGTGATAAGGCATCCGCCCTGATGTTCTTGGAACCGGGTAGGTAGGAGACCACGTAATTAAATTGTGACAAGAACAGAGCCCATCTGGCCTGACGTGGTGTCAATCTCTTGGCCTCAGAAAGGTAGGTCAGATTCTTGTGGTCCGTCAGGATGAGAACCGGAACCACCGAGCCCTCGAGCAAGTGCCTCCACTCTTTGAGAGCCTGCACTATGGCCAAAAACTCCCTGTCACCAATCTGATAGTTGCACTCCGCGGGTGACAGTTTCCGGGAGTAAAACCCACAAGGAAGCAGCGGACCCTCTGGTGTTCTACGCTGAGACAGAAGGGTGCCTACTCCCGTCTCAGACGCGTCCACCTCGAAGGACAAAGGGCAACCCAGGGTTGGGATGAGACAGAATCGGAGCCGACACAAAGGCGGATTTTAGGGCCTCAAAAGCCCGGATGGCCTCGAGCGGCCAGACCTGGGAATTACTGCCCTTCCTGGTCAGATCCGTGAGAGGCTTGGCCAGCATGGAGAAGTCCCTGATGAACTTCCGATAATAATTGGCGAAGCCCAAAAAGCGCTGCAAGGAACGAAGACCACTGGGCTGAGGCCACTGTAAGACAGCCGAAACCTTCTCAGGGTCCATGGAGAACCCCTCAGCGGAAATGATGTAACCTAAGAAGGTTACCTGGGATCGGTGAAATTCGCATTTCTCAAGCTTACCGAACAGCTTGTTCTCTCGTAACCGTTGCAACACTCGCTTGACATCCAGAATGTGGGCCTCCATGGATTCAGAGTATACCAAGATGTCATCCAAATAGACCACCACACACTGCTGCAACAGGTCACGGAAAACATCGTTGATGAATTCCTGAAAGACTGCGGGCGCATTGCACAACCCAAAGGGCATAACCAAGGATTCATAATGACCGGTCCTGGTGTTAAACGCGGTCTTCCACTCATCGCCCGCCTTGATCCTTACCAGGTTATATGCCGCCCTCAGGTCGAGTTTGGTAAAGACCGTGGCCCCCTTAAGGCGATCGAACAGCTCGGAAATCAAGGGTATCGGGTAAGCGTTCTTGATCGTGATGCGATTAAGGCCCCTGTAATCGATGCAAGGCCTCAACTCACCGCCCTTCTTTTTCACAAAGAAAAATCCAGCCCCTGCCGGGGACGAGGATTTGCGAATGTGACCACGGGACAGCGCCTCCATCACGTACTCCTCCATGGCCTCATTCTCCGCAACCGACAGTGGATAGACCCTGCCGCGAGGAGGAACGGCACCAGGTTGTAACTCTATGGCACAATCGTATGGGCGGTGCGGAGGTAGGGCAACTGCGCGCACCTTATCGAATACATCCCGGTACTCCTCGTATTCAGGAGGCAACAGAGAGTCCGAGGAAGTACACAGCAACTTGACAGGCCCATGGATGCAACTAGCCCCACACTGTGTGCAAAAACAATAAGGATATGGACAGCCACACTGTGGTGACCATGAGAGGATCTCGGCCGATCTCCAGTCGAAAGTCGGATTATGCTTCTGGAGCCAGGGGTACCCCAAGACCACCGAGTAGTGTGGAGATGAAATAACCTGGAAGCAGACCGACTCTCTGTGAACGGCACCAATGGCTATCCCCACTGGAAGGGTCTCATGAGTCACGTGTGACGGCTGGAGGGGTCTGCCGTCTATCGCCTCTAGAGCCAGCGGGGAACCTCGAGCCTGCAGAGGAATGGAATTGGCGGCAGCGAACTCACTATCAATGAAAAAACCACCAGCACCAGAGTCCACCAACGCCTGGGTCGTCACCGAGCCCCCGACCCAGGAGAGGACAACAGTGATCAGTGGTTTATCAACACGGGAAACCGGGGACGAGGAGACTCCACCCAAGATCTGCCCCCGACAGGATCTCAGGTGCGAGCGTTTCCCGGACGGTTCGGACATGCCAACCGAAAATGCCCACCGAGACCACAGTACATGCATCGGCCCTCGCGTCTCCGGAGTACCCTCTCCCCCTCGGACAGGCGAGCAAACCCCAGCTGCATGGGTTCACCCCCAGACAAGTCAACCCCAGGAGGCGTGGGAGGAGAGGGAGGCACGGGTGGGACAGCAAACGTAGGCGCCAAACTGTTAGGAGGCCTCCGCAGGCTCTCCTAGTTAACCCTTTCACCCCCTATTGCCAGTGTCACTAAGCGATCGGTTTTCTGATCGCTGTATTAGTGTCACTGTTGCCGCTAGGTAGCTAGTTTTTTTTTAGGTTCGCCGCCAAGTTCTATAGCGTTAGGTACCCCCATAAATAAAGTTTTTAACCCCTGATTGCCCCTAGAGTTAACCCTTTCACCAGTGATCACCGTATAAGTGTCACTGGTGACACAGTTTAGCCAGTTAGTTATTTAGTTATTTTAGTTTCGCCGCCAGGTTTTTAGAAAGCGTCAGGTACCCCCATATATTACCTAATAAAGGTTGTAACCCCCTGATTGCCCCCTAGTTAACCCTTTCACCAGTGATCACCGTATAAGTGTTATGGTTGACACTGGTTAGTTAGTTTGCTGTTTAGCATCAGGGCACCCGCCATATATAACCCAATAAAGGTTTAACCCCCTGATCGCCCGGCGGGTGATATAAATTAAATTTTAGCGTCAGTCAGGGTCTGCGTCGCCCCAGGCAGCGTTAGGTTAGTGCCAGTAACGCTTACACCCACGCGCAAAGCATACACCCCCCTTAGTGGTATAGTATCTGAACGGATCGATACCTGATCTGATCAGATCTATACTAGCGTACCCAGCAGTTTAGGGGACCCAAAAATGCATTGTTAGCGGAATCAGCCCAGATACCCGCTAGCACCTGCATTTTCCCCCTCTGCCCAGCCCTGCCCAACCCACCCAAGTGGAGTATCGATCGATCACTGTCACTTACAAAACACAAGACACATAACTGCAGCGTTCGCAGAGACAGACCTGATCCCTGCGATCGCTAACAGTTTTTTTTAAGCGTTTTCTACGTTTGCTTTTCTACAGATCAGGTGCTTTTTTTACCTGTCGTGCCCATAGTGCCCTTCCTGCAGAATTTGCCTATCCTGATTGGGTCCCCACCACTTCTGCAGCACCTGTACTTCCCCCATTCACTGGCCAACCTGGTATTCAGGTGGATACAGCGAATTTTATGCCACTTGATTTTTATTCGCTGTATTTCACGGAAGATCTCTATAGATCTATTATGGACCAAAATAATTTATATGCTGGTACCTACATCGCCGCTAATCTCCAGACCCTCCTTGCCAAAAAATGGAAACCTCTTGAGGTTTCTGAATTTAAGACCTTTCTGGGCCTTACCCTCAACATGGGCATACACCAATTTCCGGAATTGCGGATGTATTGGTCCACACATCCAATTGACCATATGCCCATATTCTCTGCTCACATGGCCAGGAAACGATACGAGGCGATCCTGCGGTTCCTGCATTTCAATGACAATGCACTTTGTCGTCCACATGGAGACCCTGAATTTGACCGGCTCTACAAAATTCAGGCCCTCATAAACCATTTCAACAAACGGTTTGCAGCCTTGTTTAATCCCCAGCAAGTTGTCTGCGTCTTGTCTTTCAAGCAGTACCTTCCCAGCAAGCGTGCCAGATACGGGGTCAAGCTCTATAAGCTCTGTGACAGGGCAACAGGCTACACATGGAGCTTTAGGGTTTATGAGGGCAAAGATAGTGAGGTAGAGCCAGAAGGATGCCCAGATTACATGGGGAGCGCTGGCAAGATCGTTTGGGACTTGGTGTCACCCTTATTCGGAAAGGGGTACCATTTGTATGTGGACAATTTTTACAGCAGCGTGCCACTTTTTAGTCACTTGTTTGATCGTCAGATTGGAGCATGTGGCACCGTGCGACCTAATCGCCGGGGCTTTCCCCAGAGGCTTGTAGATTCTCGTCTTAGGCTGGGGGTGAGAGCCTGCTGCAGATGTAAAAATTTGCTCGCTGTGAAGTGGCGGGACAATAGGAATGTTTTCGTTCTTACCACCCTTCACGCAGACACGACAGTACAAATTCATACGGCGACTGGTGTTGTGGAGAAACCCCTCTGTGTCCACGAATATAACCAAAATATGGGAGGGGTGGACCTCAACGACCAGTTGATGGCGCCGTATCATATTGCCCGTAAGACGAGACGCTGGTACAAAAAAGTGTCTCTACATTTATTTCAATTGACTCTACTGAATGCTTTAGTCTTATACAAAGCTTCAGGACGGAATGGATCCTTCCTTCAATTCCAGAAGGATATCATCACAGAACTCCTGTATCCAGGTGGTTGTGTACCTCACCACCCCCTACCAAATTCAGTAAGCCGACTGCATGAGAGGCATTTTTCGTATGCCCTCGAGAGTACCCTTACCCAACGAGCCCCCCAAAGAAAATGTTGTGTCTGTAGAAAGCGCGGATTTAGGCGTGACACCCGTTATTTTTGTCCCAAATGTCCTGCCGATCCTGGTCTTTGTATTGGGGAATGTTTTGAACGCTTCCACACACAAGTTAATTATTAGATTATTAGCGTAGGGTAAAACATTTCACAGGCTAGGCACACTTACACGGGGTCTCCCAAGATGCCATCGCATTTTGAGAGACCCAAACCTGGGACCGAAAAGTTGAAGTTACAGTTACAAAAAAAAGTGTTAAAAAAAAAAAAGTAAAAAAAATAAAAACACAAAAAAAATATAAAAAAAAAAAAAAATAGTTGTCGTTTTATTGTTCTCTCCCTCTCTATTCTCTCTCTATTGTTCTGCTCTTTTTTACTGTATTCTATTCTGCAAAGTTTTATTGTTATGTTTTTTCATGCTTGCTTTTCAGGTATGTAATTTACTTTACTGTTTTCAGGTACGCCATTCAGCTGTACAGCAACAGCATTTGCTCCCACGATATATAAAGCCGCGACTCCAGTGCTGTAGGAGGTGATTTCACCACCACAGTTAAAAAAAGAGCATATATGCCGAAGCATGGGGGCATTAGGGGCGGAGGATCGATTTTGCTCCTAATGCCGCGTACGTACGGTTGACATTCCTACAGAGGCTTTCCAGTGGAAAAGTCTGACCATGTGTACACGGCATAGAAAAGTCCGACCGTGTGTACGCGGCATAGAAAATTCCGACCGTGTTTACGCGGCATAACTTTTTTGCGGGAGGATGCCCCCATGCCTCGGCATATATAAATGGTGCATGTATGCCCATCATTAGAAGTGGGTGGATGAAGGGAGGTATTCTAATGGTGGGCATACCCACCGATCAATCCATATGTGGAATTACACCCCAAAATACATTCTGCTACTTCTCCTGAGTACAGGGGATACCACATGTGTGAGACTTTTTGGGAGCCTAGCCGCGTACGGGACCCCAAAAACCAATCACCGCCTTCAGGCTTTCTAAGGGTGTACATTTTTGATTTCACTCCTCACTACCTATCACAGTTTCGAAGGCCATAAAATGCCAAAATAGCACACAAAAAACCAAATGACCCCATTTTGGAAAGTAGACACCCCAAGGAAACTGCTGAGAGGCATGTTGAGTCCATTGATTTTTTTTTTTTTTTTGTCCAAAGTGATTGAATAATGACAAAAAAAAAAATCTAAAAATTGTCACTAAATGATATATTGCTCACACATGCCATGATTATATGTGGAGTTGCACCCTAAAATACATTCTGCTGCTTCTCCTGAGTACGGGGATACCACATGTTTGGGACTTTTTGGGAGCCTAGCCGCGTATGGGGCCCCAAAAACCAAGCACCGCCTTCAGCATTTCTAAGGGCGCAAATTTTTGATTTCACTCCTCACTACCTATCACAGCTTCGAAGGCCATAAAATGGCAAAATAGCACAAACCCCCCCCCCCCAAATGACCCCATTTTGGAAAGTAGACACTCCAAGCTATTTGCTGAGAGGCATGTTGAGTCCATGGAATATTTAATTTTTTTGCCCCAAGTGATTGAATAATGACCCAAAAAAATAAAAAATGTACAAAACATTGTCACTAAATGATATATTTCTCACACATGCCATGGTTATATGTGGAATTGCACCCTAAAATACATTCTGCTGCTTCTCCTGAGTATGGGGATACCACATGTGTGGGACTTTTTGGGAGCCTAGCCGCGTACGGGACCCCAAAAACCAATCACCGCCTTCAGGCTTTCTAAGGGTATAAATTTTTGATTTCACTCCTCACTACCTATCACAGTTTCGAAGGCCATACAATGCCAAAATAGCACAAAAAAAAACAAATGACCCCATTTTGGAAAGTAGACACCCCAACAAAAACTGCTGAGAGGCATGTTGAGTCCATTGAATTTTTATTTTTTTGTCCAAAGTGATTGAATAATGACAAAAAAAAATAAAAAATCAAAAAGTTGTCACTAAATGATATATTGCTCACACATGCCATGGTTATATGTGGAAATGCACCCCAAAATACATTCTGCTGCTTCTCCTGAGTACGGGGATACCACATGTGTGGGACTTTTTGGGAGCCTAGCCGCGTATGGGACCCCGAAAACCAATCACCTCCTTCAAGATTTCTAAGGACATACATTTTTGATTTCACTCACACAAATCTTGAAGGCAGTGCTTGGTTTTCGGGGCCCCGTACGCGGCTAGGCTCCGTTTTGTAATTTTTTTTTTTTGGTCATTATTCAATGACTTGGGGCAAACACATTTAATATTCCATGGACTCAATATGCCTCTCAGCAAATAGCTTGGGGTGTCTTCTTTCCAAAATGGGGTCATTTGGGGGGGTTGTGTGCCATCTTGGCATTTTTTGGCCTTCAAAACTGTGATAGGTAGTGAGGAGTGAAATCAAAAATGTATGCCCTTAGAAATCCGTGCCAAATTGTAAAAACACCTTGGGTCTTTAGGCAGCATATTGGTCCAGTCCTTAAGTGGTTAAAGAATTTGTGCTTCGTAATAAGGAGAAGTTTTCAGACCTGCCAGGTTGGGTCTCCGGAGTTGAACATGACATTATCACCACACCAGGGGATAAGGTCAAGTTGAAGCCTTATAGAATTCCAGAAGCTCGGCGAGAGGCAGTTCGCCAGGAAGTAAAAAAAATGCTTGAGCTGGGGGTGATAGAAGAGTCAAATAGTGATTGGTCCAGTCCCATTGTCTTAGTGCCCAAACCAGATGGAAGTTGGCGGTTTTGTAATGACTTTCGCCGCCTGAATAAAATCACTAAGTTTGACACCTATCCTATGCCCCGCATAGATGAACTGATTGATCGCCTAGGCACTGCCCGGTACATGACGACATTAGACCTGACCAAGGGTTATTGGCAAATTCCTCTCTCGGAGTCGGCCAGCGAAAAAACAGCATTTGTAACTCCAGACGGATCTTTCCAATATCGGAGGATGCCTTTTGGGTTACAGAATGCTCCCGCCACATTTCAACGCACCATGGATAAGACCCTTCGGCCTCATCGAGCCTATGCTGCTGCATACCTCGATGACGTTGTCATCCACAGTGAGGATTGGGAATCACATTGCCAAAAGTTCAGGCTGTGTTGGATTCCATCTGGAAAGCCGGGTTTACAGCCAATCTAATAAAGTGTACCCTTGGGCTAGAAGAGGCAAAGTATCTGGGGTATACCATTGGAAGAGGTCTAATCAAGCCCCAAATAAACAAAGTATTCAGGATTGGCCACGTCCCACCAACAAGAAACAGGTTCGTTAATTTTTGGGGATCGCGGGCTATTATCGCCGCTTTATCCCCCATTTTGCCTCACAGGCTGCTCCCCTGACCAAGGGAAGGAGTCTGTCATGACCAAATGGACTCCCGAAGCAGAAACAGCTTTTCAGGCGTTAAAGCAGGCCTTATGTAGTCAGCCTGATTTTTCACGGGACTTTGTGGTTCAGACAGATGCGTCAAATGTGGGCTTAGGAGCTGTACTGTCTCAGATTATCAAGGGGGAGAAACACCCTGTTATGTACCTCAGCCAAAAGTTGAAGGCCCATGAGGAGAATTATGCCACCATTGAGAAAGAATGTTTGGCGGTGAAATGGGCTTTGGATTCTCTCCGGTACTATTTTGTGGGTAGACAGTTTGAACTGGTGACGGATCATGACCCATTGAAGTCGATGGCACAGAACAAAGAGACCAATAGGAGAATAAATAGGTGGTTCCTGCAGATGGGTTGTCCCGAGTGCATGCCTACCTGGCAACCTGTGTCCCAACCCTAGGGTTGAAACAAAATGGGGGGGGGTATGTGACAAGAAGTCAGGTAAATCTGTGGGTGTTGTCACAAACGGGAGATACATTTCTGCCTAGTTTAGACAATACACCAATTGTTATTAGGCGTTGGCTGCAATTAAGGCCTCTATAAGTAATCCAGAGGATTATCACTGATTTGCTGCTGAGGCTTTCTGAGTGAAGGAGAGCAGTAGCTGAAAGTCTTCTGAGGAGGTGAGGTGGTGATTGATTTTTCTGTGTGATAAAAATCAAAAAGAGACTATTGTTTACTGCTGTAGGACCAGCAGTGTCTGCCCAGCATTAGGCTGTGCCAGACTCCCTAGATAGGTTCCTGTGTGGTGAAGGTAGACGCCCCAAGTGGCCATGGTTTATTTTATGTTTGATTTTGTTTATGCTGTTTGGATGCTTGCACTTGTTTCCAGCAAGATGGACGAATAAACCAAAATCTTTGTTTTTCAACCGTCTTTGACTGCCTTTCTGTATAAATTCAGTGTGTAGTGAACCCATCCAGGGGGTCACACACCCCGCTACCGAGCTAACCCCTTACAATATATATATATATATATATATATATATATAATTGCTTATATATAATTATTTTAATTTAATTACTATTATTTTTCATTTATTATTATTATTTTTGATTATTTTTGATTTCATTTAATACAATTCCATTTTTATTTTTATTTTCATTTTTATTATTTTTTATTTTATATTCTACTACATAGATATTTCCTATTGTATGCAAGCTTGTGCTATGTGTTTTTCTAGTCTATTTTCTGTTTGTTATATCAGATCATTTTGTTATCATATGTATTAATGTTGCTTGAGGTTAAGTGATGGAAGGGTTAAGATCCCACCCACCCTTGGTCCCTCCCCCTCATTATCCAATTACAGTACCATTGGGCCTTTATTACTACTGTGGTCAGCCCTCACCGTGACTTTGACAAAGCGTCAGTGACACGAAACATGTCAGTCACGGCCCTCGTCAACACCCAATTGACATCCACATCAACATCTATCTGAAGTCCTGTATGAATACTGGCGTCCTGTCACTTTATACAGTGACGCTCGTGTTTGGAATCCATATCACTGTCCGCTCCTCTGATTGGCTTCCAGCCGTCACTTGACCTTAGGAAGTCAGAGTCCAGATACTGTTCCTTCCTCCTCCCGTGACGCTGTATGGGACTCACCGACCACCTGACCTGCTGACGCGTCCGCGTCGTAACATCAGCAGCCTTGTGATTGGGCTTGCCCGCCTGTCATCACTGCGGCGGTGCCGGGGTTTCCCTTCCCATTGGCTCCCCTTAGTCACCTGGGACCGTCTGTCTTCACACCACGCTCTACCTCCCTTGACACCGTGGTGGTGTGGAGTGTTCCCCGCCGTAGAGTGCCCCCGCCTGCTCCCTCCGGTCAACTGGTCGTATAATCGCAGTGGTGCATCCATCCATCAGCAACATCGGGGTGGCATTAGGGGGGGTTTCCCGTTGAGGTGTGTCTCCATTGGTTCGTGTCATCTGAGTCCCCTTTGAAGCCATCTGTCACTGCAAGATCCCCATCCATCACAGGACTCTCATTGTGGACTTGTTGTTTTATCATATTTTATTTTATTTCATATATGACATTCTATTTTTATCAATTTTTATTTCTTGTATGTGCCAATACCTCTGTTATTTGTTAATTTTCATTTTAGACTATAAAGTGCAATTATCCTACCAATCGAGTGCTGCTTCTTTTGTTTTCGTGTCTCTTGTCAGTTTGGCCTCCAACCAAGGTAAGTGAGAATTTCACACTCTCTCCCTCCAAGATACTGGAGCTCACAATGGAAGGCTTTCAGTAGAAGAAGTATTGTCAGTCCTGTTCGTCATATTGTTTTTTATTGGTAACTAGCTGAATACCCGGCGTTGCCCGGTCTTCCTATCTTAACCTTTTGGGGAGGAAAATCATAGTAATATAAATATACCCATCTTTTATATAAGGGTGTAGGTAAGGGTTAATTTAACTGTCATATTTTTATTTGGCATATAAGTAATATGTGTACCAGGTATTATTGAAATATCTCCAGGCATACAGAAGTTATGTGGGAACATACATTTCCCATTGATTTGCATGGAACTTTAAACAAAAACCCTGACCCTCACAAATGGGGGTAGTTAAGGGATAAATTAACTATCCTATAGTTTAAGTGGACATATAAGTAACATGTGATCAAGTGTTATCGAAATATGTACAGCCATTTGGAAGTTATGAAGTAACATGTATTTCCCATTGAGTTGAATGGGACTTTAAAGAAAAACCCCGACCATGGCAAATGGGGGTGGGTAAGGGTTAAACCACCTATCCTATGTTTGTTGCTGATATATAAGTAACATGTGTGCCAAGTTTCATGTTAATATCTTTAGCCGTTTGGACGTGATGCTGGAACATACATACACACATAGGGCCTGATTTACCAAGCCTTTACTCCATGACTCATGGAGTAAAAGCAGGAGTAGCAGCCGTTTGGCCATTTACTAAAGAAATACGCTGCTAGTGCAGTGTATTTCCCTAGTTACTAATGTGCTCCGTGCGCCCAGGAGAGGGTGCATTGTGCACCAGTACAGACCTGGCGCACGGCACATTAAACTGTAAATTGCGGGGGTTCGGGCGGGAGTTTATTAGGGGGGGAGGTGGGGGGATGCAGGGGAAGTGAAGTGACATGTGTTTTGAAGTGTTTGGCGGGCCGAATTGAAAGGGAAAGTGTTTTTTGAAAACAGATCCCCGTACGCTTGCACAGTGCGCCTGAACCTCGGGAGGTTCATTTGCATACTGGGCATGCGCAGAGAGAAAAGTCAGGGATTCCCGTGCGCCTTGTCAGTACGCCGTGAAAATCTTGGTAAATACCAAGCGGCGTACCCGTGAATGCGCTGCGTGACGCGGCGCACGGGAATCTCCGAGCTGTTTTCAGCCCTTAAGGGGAACTCCGCGCCAAATTTCAAACTTGAAATCGGCGCGGGTCCCCCTCCAGGGCTACATTAGGCTCTTAGGCTTGGTCCGGAACGTGAGGGGTTAAACCCGCGCCAATTCGGCGCGGGGGTCCCCCCCAGATCCAAACCAAGCCCTCATCCCAAGCATGCAGTCTGGCCCGGACAGGAATGGGGGCGGGGACGAGCGAGCGCCCCCCCCCCTCCTGAGCCGTACCAGACCGCATGCCCTCAACATGGGGGAGTGTGTGCTGTGGGGGAGGGGGGCACTGCCCCCCCACCCCACAGCACTCTTGCCCCCATGTCGATAGGGACAAGAGCCTCTTCCCGACAACCCTTGCCATTGGTTGTCGGGGTATGCGGGCGGGGCTAATCGGAATCTGCGAGCTCCCTTTAATAAGGGGGCCCCCAGATGCCGGCCCCCCACCCTATGTGAATGAGTATGGGGTACATCGTACCTCTACCCATTCACATGGGGGAAATGTAAAGTAAAATAAAACACCACACAGAATAAAATATTTTATTAATCTGCTCCGGAGCCCCCCCTTTCTTCTTTAGCTCTCTTAGAAGGGGGGGTTTTTTCTCTCCCGATCTTCCGCCGGGACCCTGGGCTTCTGTGATTCGCCATCCCTCGGTCCTCTCCGGAGCCTTCCGCCGGATGCCCCCACCCCATTTAAGCTCTTTTTCATTAGGGAGGGGCATCCGGACTTCGGGGTCTTCTGCCGGGGGATGGCGCCTATCCCCCGGTCTTTCCGGTGCCTTCCGCCAGGGTTCCGGTCTTCCTGGTCTTCTGCCGGGGGTGCGCCAACTCCCCGGTCTTTTCTCTGCTCCCTCTTCTGCCTGGCTCCCCCGCGGAGCCAGGGCTTTCTTCCGTCTTCTTTCTTCTCTCTTCCTTCTTCTGCCTGTCTCCTCCAGGAGCCCAGGGCTTGTCTCCGCTGTCTTCTTCCTTCTCTTCCATTGGATGTTGACACGACGAGGTTCCGCGCTGACATGCCGTGTCAGCGGCGGGCATGGACTTATATAGGGTAATGCCACCATGTGACATCACATTCCCTGGGCATGATGGGAATGTGATGTCACATGGGTTGAGGTCACATGGTGGCATTGCCCTATATAAGTCCATGCCCACATGCCCACTGCTCAGACGGCATTCCAGCGCCGGACCTCGTCGTGTCAACATCGAATGGAAGAGAAGGGAGAAGACAGCGGAGACAAGCCCTGGGCTCCGCGGAGGAGACAGGCAGAAGCGGAAGGCATCGCAGAAGCCCGCGGGTGTCGCCCCCCGGCGGAAGACACCGTACAAGCCCGGGACCCTCCCCCAAAGGCAGGAGCCTCACTGGTGAAGGGGGTCCCGGTGAATTACGTCGCTGAAGACGGGGGTGGGGTGCCAGTGCACCCCCCCGCAGAAACCGTCGTGGAAGCCCGGGACCCTCCCCCAAAGGCAGGAGCCTCACTGGTGAAGGGGGTCCCGGTGAATTACGTCGCTGAAGACGGGGGTGGGGTGCCAGTGCACCCCCCCCCCCGCAGAAACCGTCGTAGTAGCCCGGGACCCTCCCCCAAAGGCAGGAGCCTCACTGGTGGAGGGGGTTCCGGCAGAAGATGGCGAAGCCCGGGGCCTAATGGGGTGGTGGTGGGGGGCCCTGGCAGAAGACCCCCGGCTGACTAATAAATTAATTTTTAAATGTGTGTGGTGTATTATTTTTTTCCATTTTTTTCCCCAGGTGAATGGGTAGGGGTACAATGTACCCCATACTCATTCACATAGGGTGGGGGGCCGGAATCTGGGGACCCCTTTATTAAAGGGGTCTCTCAGATTCTGATAAGCCCTCCGCCCGCTTACCCCGACAACCAACGGCCAGGGTTGTCGGGAAGAGGCTCTTGTCCCTATCGACATGGGGACAAGAGTGCTTTGGGGTGGGGGGGCAGTGCCCCCTCCCCCACAGCACACACTCCCCCATGTTGAGGGCATGTGGTCTGGTATGGCTCAGGAGGGAGGGGGGCGCTCGCTCGTCCCCACCCCCATTCCTGTCTGACCAGACTGCGTGCCTGGGATAAGGGCTTGGTTTGGATCTTGGGGGGGACCCCACGCTATTTTTTTTTGCGCGGGTTTAACCCCTTATGTTCCAGACCAAGCCTAAGAGCCTGGTATGCACCTGGAGGGAACCCACCTTATTTTTTTTTGGGGGGTCTGGAGTTCCTCTTCATGAACAGCGATCTGTCATTTACACATGTCAGTCCCACCCCCCCTACAGTTAGAACACACCCAGGGAACATATTTAACCCCTCCCTCGCACCTAGTGTTAACCCCTTCCCTGCCAGTGGCATTTTTAGAGTAAGCAATGCATTTTTACAGCACTGATCGCTAGAAAAATGCCAATGGTTCCAAAAAAGTGTTCGATGTGTCCGCCATAATGTCGCAGTACCGATAAAAATCGCTGATCGCCCCAATAACTAGTTAAAACAAAAAAAAAAAATTTGTAGACGCTATAACTTTTGACAAAACCAAACACTAAACGCTATTTGCCTAAACTGCCTAAACTGAGGGTTTTTTTATTTTTTAGAATATATATTTTTGGGGATATTTATTATAGCAAAAAGTAAAAATAATTTTTACATATGTGGGCGGGACTTACGCCCACATATATACACATCGTTCAAACCACACATGTGAGGTATTGACGCGTGCGTTAGAGCGAGAGCAATACTTTTACCACTAGACCTTCTTTGTAACTATAAACTGGTAACCTGGAAAAAAAAAGAAAAAGGTCGCCTATGGGGATATTCACGGAATTCATTTTGGCCCCATTGCAGGAGTGTTTCCAATAGTAAAGCGTGACATGTAAGGTATCTATTTACTCAGTGTAACATCATCTTTCACATTATCCCCAAAAATTGGGCTCACTTTTGTGTTTTGTTAATTTTTAACCACTTGAGCCCGGACCATATTTCTGGTCAATGACCGGGCAAGTTTTTGTGATTCGGCACGGCGTCGCTTTAACTGACAATTGCGCAGTCGTGCGACGTGGCTCCCAAACAAAATTGGCAACCTTTTTTTTCCCACAAATAGATTATTAAATGTGCGTGTTTACTTCTGTCTTTAACACCTCCCCTTCAGGCTGGAAAGCATCAGATCAGGGGAAACGAAAAAAAAAAGCTCTCATTCCATTGCAGCTTGGTTCCTACATGTGTGATGAACTGAGCATGCTCAAACACTTAGAAAAAAAATATCCTTTCTTTTTAAAAGGTGAAAAACACTCCTTGGATGCTCATAGAGCGTGGTTTGGGTTAATTGCAGGTGTGCCCAATTACAAGCTCACCCAAACTAGAGACTGCAATTTGTTCATGTGATTTCAATTGCTTCATTACTAGCACTGTTATAAAAAGCTTGGATCGATCAGTCCTCAGCTGCCCTCAGAAGGGGCAGGCTGGCAGAAATGCTGTTGCTAAACACAAATGTGGTTTGTTGCATGGGTTTTGTTTTATTTTGCCAATGGTTTTGGTTTATTTTTAAATGATGTTCACTTTGATGTATTTGTCTATGTGGCCTTATTTTATGAAAAATGTGTGAAGCTATGGTTATTTAGAATTTTGAAATGTATTTTTGTTTGTTTGTTTGTCTTTTTTTGCTTTCCTTGTTTTGTTGACCAATAAAAATAACTTTAAAATTGTTAAGTTTGTCTTTTGTTACTTTTTCATGCTACATATGTTGACAGCTGCAGCTGAAATCGGTTTGGGCCTAACAAATTATGTGTGTCTAAGCTTCTTTCCTGGTGTGTAATCATGAAATGTTTGCCATGTTTATTCTCCATGACTTTAAAGACAAAACTGTTAAGTATTTTCTTTTTTCTGCAGTGGTCCTCAGCCCTCAAGTACCCCCGACAGGACATGTTTTGTGGATTTCTCTTATCAAGAATTGCTGTCCAGACTGTATTTTAAAGCACATGTGCAAGATGAAGGAAAACCTGCAAACATGGCCTGGGGGGGGGGGGGGGGGGGGTTTGCTATTGGTGGACAGGCTTGACGTGCAGATTTACAGCACTGTGCTTAAATCTAGCGCAAGGCAATCCTATTCAAATTGTGGGTGTTTGAGGGAAGCCAAGTGAGTGTTAGAACCCCTGCTTTGTGTTTTTTTATTTTTGTGTTGAGCTTTGTGTCCCATTTCTTAAAATTGGCTTCACTTCCTGTCACACAGCTGAACAGGAAGTGAGGTTAAAACCCTACCAGTGTCATTTCTTGGGGACACAGGTCAATCTAACTAGTGTCCCCATTAAGAAAATTGCACTCCAGCACTGCTGTGTACACCCCAAATCATGGGTCTTCAAACTACGGCCCTCCAGTTGTTCAGGAACTACAATTCCCATCATGCCTAGTCATGTCTGTGAATGTCAGTGCATTACAAGGCCTCATGGGATGTGTAGTTCTACAACAGCTGGAGGGCTGTAGTTTGAGGATCCCTGCCCCAAATGATTATTTAGTTTGGGGTTTAGTAAAGGCAAAGCCACTCTGCAGTACAAGCATAGTTGCTGAAAATCAGAGAGGAAGCACTGATGGTTTTAACATCCAATCCTGTAGAAGCAAAGTTGTTTTGTTTTCTTCCTTGCTTTGCACTTGTAGGAGTGGATTTGCCTTTAGTAAATGGACCCCAAAGTCCAAGATCCCTAATAATTTGGGGTGTACACAGCAAAATGCTAGAGTGCAATTTACATAATGGGAAACTATTTAGATTGATCTCTGTGTCCCCAAGAAAAGATATTAGTAAGGTTTTTACCCTCACTTCCTGTTTGGCTATGTGACAGGAAGTGAATGAATTAGAAAGGGTGAAGACACCTCACAAATGTTGTCACTATCAGGGGTGCAGACATCCCCAAAAAAATGAGCAGATAATACTTATTTGCAAATTAATAATTTTTTAGTTAACATTGGGTGGGGTGCTCTAACACACACATTCCTACATATTAGCAACGCTGTATCCTGGCCTATTGGCATGGTTATATTTTCTTAGGGCTCTCAATAAAACTCTATGAAATTTGTGCTTAAACTAGAACCAGGGGCGGACTGACAACTCATGGGGCCCCTGGTCAATAGAAGATTATGGGGCCCCTCTGGCTTACAGATGACCACCACGTCAGGAGGTAGTGCAGAGGCGGGCAGCTAAAATCTTGGGATATTCACATTAAAAGCATGTCATTTTCGGACATATCAGGGACAGATCTAAAAAAAACACAGATTTTTACATACTGTCCCTGGTTTTACTGAGCCTGGCAACCCGGATGGGGCCCCCTAGTGGCATGGGGCCCTCGGGCAGTGCCTGAGTGACTCAATGGTCAATCCGCCCCTGACAAGAACTATAATCAACAAGTTTTATTTTCTTTAATTTTGGATAGAGTGAGGGAGGGTTATAGGCCCTGTCAGTTTATTTTGTATTATCTGTGTCCAATTGGGGAGATTTGCCTTCACTTCCTGCCCCATAGCCAAACAGGAAGTGAGAGAAAAACTATGCAAATTAACCACTTCCCGCCCAGCCTATGGCCGATTTACGTCCGGGAAGTGGTTACACAATCCTGACAGGACGTCCTGCAGGATTTCATGCCGCGCGCGCCTGTGGGGGCACGCAGCGCGGCGATCGGTGATGCGGGGTGTCAGTCTGACACCCTGCATCTCCGATCTCGGTAAAGAGTCTCTCACGGAGACGGAGACTCTTTACCACATGATCAGCCGTGTCCAATCACGGCTGATCACGATGTAAACAGGAAGAGCCATCGATGGCTCTTCCTCACTCGCGTCTGATAGACGTGAGTATAGGAGAGCCGATCGGCGGCTCTCCTGACAGGGGGCGTTCGCGCTGATTGTTTATCAGCGCAGCCCCCCCTCGGATCACCACACTGGACCACCAGGGATGCCCACCCTGGACCACCAGGGTGTGCAAAAAAAAAAAAATATAGAAAAAAAAAAAAAAAAGCATTAAAAAAAAAGAAAAAAGATGCCAATCAGTGCCCACAAATGGGCACTGACTGGCAACCTGGGAAAATCAGTGCCACCCCACAGTGTCCATCAGTGCCACCCCAGTGTCCATCAGTGCCACCCCACAGTGCCCACCTATCAGTGCCCACCTGTGCCACCCATAAGTATCCATCAGTGCCACCCATAAGTGCCGCCCATAAGTATTCATCAGTGCCACCCATAAGTGCCGCCCATGAGTGCCCATCTGTGCCGCCCATGAGTGCCCATCAGTGCCGCCTATGAGTGCCCATCAGTGCCGCATAGCAGCGCCGCCAATCAATGCCACCTCATCTGTGCCCGTCAGTACTACCTCATCGATGTCCATCAGTGCCATCTCATCGGTGCCCATCAGTGCCGCCATATCAGTGCCCGTAATTGAAAGAGAAAAACTTATTTACAAAAAAATTAACCTAAAAAAATAAAAAAGTTTTTTTGTTTCAAAATTTGCAGTCTTTTTTTAGTTGTTGCGCAAAAAAAAAAATCGCAGAGGTGATCAAATAACAACAAAAGAAAGCTCTATTTGTGGGGGAAAAAGGACGCCAATTTTGTTTGGGTACAGTGTTGTATGACCGCGCAATTGCCATTCAAAGTGCGACAGTGTTGAAAGCTGAAAATTGGCTTGGGCGGGAAGGTGCGTAAGTGCCTGGTATGGAAGTGGTTAAGGGAATCCAGTGCCCCCCCCCCAGAACTAGTGTGTGGGTCCCCTGAAAATTACTGGGCGGGTCATACAAAAACAGGGTGTGGCTTTGACAGGAAGGGGTGGGTCATTTTTCTATTAGGAGGTGCAGATATGTAGTCAGGCCTAGGGCAGAACAAAACCTAAATATACTACTGCATATTAGGGCTTATTTAGACCGGATCCGATTTACAGCGTGTTTTTATATTGTGGGAGGAAACCCACGCAGGCACAGGGAGAACATGCAAACTCTATGCAGATGCTGTCACGGGCGGGATTCGAACCAACAACTCTTTTGCTGCTAGGTCAAAGTGCTATACACTACACCACTGTGCTGAACGAACATGATTGCAGCTGAAAGCATGAGAACTTTTTTTTTTTTTTTCAATACCATGCTTTCCAGCCTTATTGACCCTGCCTCTCTCCATAAAGAGGACCTGTCACACACTAGTCCTATTACAAGGGATGTTTACATTCCTTGTAATAGGAAGAAAAGTGATCCAAAATCAAAAAAAGTGTCAAAAAAAGTGCAAGAATAAAAATATGAGGTAAAAAAAACAAACAAATAAATAAAATAACGCCCCTGTCCCTAGAAGCTCGCACTCAGAAGCAAATATGCATGTAAGTCCCGCCCACATATGTAAACACCATTCAAACCACACATGTGAGGTATTGACGCGTGCGTTAGAGCGAGAGCAATAATTCTAGCCCTAGACCTCCTCTGTAACTCTGAACTGGTCACCTGTAAAAAAAAAAAACAAGCATCGCCTATGGATATTTTTATGTCCCGAAGTTTGGCGCCATTCCATGAGTGTGTACAATATTAAAGCGTGACAAGTTAGGTATCTATTTACTCGGTGTAACATCATCTTTAACATTATCCATAAAAATTGGGCTAACTTTACTTTTTTTTTTTTTTTTAATTCATGAACCGTGTTTTTTTTTTGGGCCAAAAAAAAGGCGTTTGAAAAATTATTGCGCAAATACCGTTGGAAATCAAATAAAAAATTACCGCTAACTTTATTCCCTAGGGTGTCTGCTAAAAAATTATATATAATGTTTGGGGGTCCTGATTAATTTCCCAGGAACAAAATATCATTTTTACATGAAGGAGAGAAGTGCCAGAATAGGCGCGGTATGGAAGTGGTTAAAGTGAAATAATAAAAGTGAAATATTCCTTTAAATTTCATACAGGGGGGGAGGGGGGGTACACACATGTTTCCCGTGCTTAGAACTGTCCCTGTACAAGATGTCATTTCTGAAGTGAAACAAAAAAAAGGAAGTTTAAAGTACTCATGGCTATAAAGAATACAGTCATTGCTCATTAAAAAAAAAAAAAAAAAAATGGGGTCCCTCCAAATTAAATTACCAGGCCCTTCAGGTCTGGAATGGATATTAAGGGGAACCCCGCCGTAAAACCCCCCCCAAAAAATGGCGTGGGGTCCCCCCAAATATCCATACCAGACCCTTCAGGTCTGGTGTGGATTTTAAGGGGAACTCCACCCCAAATTGAAAAAAAAATGGCGTGGAGTCCCCCTAAAAATCCACACCAGACCCTTATCCGAGCACGTTGACCTGGCCGGCCGCAGAAAAGAGGGGGGGACAGAGTGCGGCCCCCCCCCTCTCCTGAACCGCACCAGGCCACATGCCCTCAACATGGGGAGGATGTCCCCATGTTGATGGGGACAAGGGCCTCATCCCCACAACCCTTGCCCGGTGGTTGTGGGGGTCTGCGGGCGGGGGGCTTATCAGAATCTGGAAGACCCCTTTAACAAAGGGGACCCCCAGATCCTGGCCCCCCCCCTATGTGAAATGGTAATGGGGTACATTGTACCTCTACCATTTCACCCCAAAAAAAATGTCAAAGTGTTAAAAATGACAGTAGCCGGTTTTTGACAAATCTTCTTTCCTTCGGGTTTCTTCCGCTGCTTCTTTCTTGGGTCTTCTCGTCCACATCTTGCCCGACGTGTTCTTCTATCTTCTCCGTCCGTCCTTCAGCCTTCTGGTCCCGCATCTTGCCCGTTGTCTTGTCCTGTCTTTTTTTTTTCAATTTGGGGTGGAGTTCCCCTTAAAATCCACACCAGACCTGAAGGGCCTGGAATGGATATTTTCCGGGAACCGCACGTCTTTTTTTTTTTGTTTTTTACGGCGGGGTTCCCCTTAATATCCATTCCAGACCTGAAGGGCCTGGTAATTTAATTTGGGGGAACCCCTACACATTTTTTTGTTTGTTTTATGAATGAATCCCTTTAGAATTGTCAGAGCCGACAATTCATTATAGCCGCGTGTGAATTTTTAAATGACTTTTTTCCTTCTGAATGTCATTTTGTGCAGGGGCAGTCCTAAGTGCGGGAAAAATGCGCTATTTCACATGCTGACATTACACCCCCCCTAGGTACGAAATTTAAAGGAATATTTCACTTTTATTGTTTCACTTTAAGAATTATTAATTTCACTGCTCCCGAAAAAACGGCCGTTTTAAAAAATAAAAAAAGCATTGATACATGTTCCCTGGGGCAGGACTGAGGTCCCCAAACACTTTTTAGGACAAAACTTGCAGATTAGCCTTTAAAATGAACACTTTTGATTTCTCCCATAGACTTCTATAGGGAGTTCGGCGCGGCTTTACATATTACTTTCAATGCGCCGGCTGCTACGCTGGTTCATGCGCCCAATTAAGCCTCCACCCGGAGTACTAATTAACGCATGAACCAGCGCAGCGCACAGAGCATAGTAAATCAGGCCCATTGAGTTTTATATATATAGATTACATTTTTCCGTATATGATTATTAACATATTCATATAGCTCATTAACTACTGTACCTTTTCTAAATATATTCTTGATACTATCAATTAAGAAATATATATTTTATATTTTTGCTATCTGAATATCCTTTGATCAATTATTGTTGCTAATAGTAACCCCTTTAGCAAAGAAAAGGTATTACAACCCATGGATGAAGGATGCTGCACACCCCTGATAATACTTGAAGAAAAGGAAATTTACCCCTAGGGGCTTTGTGTTGCAGCACGGTATAAATAATGTACAAGTAGGTAAAAAAGTATAAATTTATTGATAGGGTATCAAAAACAGAGCCCCTAGACAAAAAAGGGGAACTCAGGATATGAGCTTTAATAAAAATCAATCCATAAACAAAAAGGCAAAGAAATACATCACAACATGGTAACAATGATAATTCTAATTTGAACAGTACTATATGCATATAAGCACTATGTGCGAAAAAAGCCCCTACGCGTTTCGACCTTCGTAGTAGCGGTCTTCTTCAGGGAGCGAATGTTTTTACGCAGACATAGGTTCTATGAAGAAAATATATGCAGATAAATCAAAAAGTAAACAACAAAACATAATCATGAAGAAGACCTGTCCACCCCAACATAAGGATAAAGGTGGGGGTGCATGGTCTCCTCCCATAACAATATAATAAAATAAACAATGATGTACAAAAATCGAAATGCCACTCACCAAGACACATATCGAAAAAACAGACCGGGATCGGGCACTGAGTCACACCATCGAGAGCAAGGCTGGGTAGATGGGAAGGCAGACAGGGGAAAATAGGAACAGGCCCCGGGTCAGATGGAAAAATTACTCCAGGGCAGAAACCAAGAGGCCAAATCACTATTGGGCCTACGAGAGGTCACACATGCGTGTCGTGACCTGCACCACAGGATGGAACACAGGGGAGGCCGGGCAAGGGAGAGGAGGCGGGAGGCTAGTAACCCCTTTAGGCCCTCCTTCAGGCCCTCCCCCTTCTTCCCCTTGCCCCACCTTATAAGTTTCAGTAGAAGAGGCAGTACTGTAAATTCAGAAAGTAGTAGACAGTCACAGGACTAGTTTTGACCAGGCGCTGAATGACCACCTAAGGGATTGTTAATTGGCAATGACAATGCCGATAACCACATCCTCTGCAACACTTTATTCTGCAAGTAGATACCTATATAACAGTTACAACTCTGCTCTGATCTGGGGGGCAGTGCTGCATTGTTGCCACCTCATCACAGTAAACTGCATTATACAGACTTTACTGGCAGGATCAACAGGTATTTGTGGGACTTTGCAGTGACTAAGAGAAATCTGTAACTGCAGATGCACTCATAATCAAGTTCTGCAGCTCATTTTATTTTAACAGGAGGCCATAGTTCTACGTTATTATGCTCTACCATAGATAGACTTTTATGTTTAACTGATAATTTTTTTGTGTTTAGTAACAACCTTACAAAAAAGTATTGTTATAGAGAAACATGTCTTCTTTAGTTTGATCTAGCAACACGGCTAACTTTTACTGTAGTTTAAGCTGTCAGCAGCAAAGCTTTGCTCTCAGAGCAATTGTCAAAAAATATCCTATTATTCTGGTAGGGAGATCCCCTGAGAGGTCTTTAATGGTCCCTACTAAACTATTGCCTTTAGCAAGAAAACAGTAGCTACAAGCTCCCTCCTTTTCTGTGTGTGCTAATGCCATATTGTGACATTACAGTTTCTCAGATTCTTCCATTTTTCAACTTCAAGTTACAGTGTAAGGCCTTAATCACATCAATGTTTAAAAGTCTTATCTATTATATTAATGAACGGGAAAAATATTCTGTGAAATAAAGAATTCACAGCAATGAGGGAGGATTAAAGTTTCATTTTAAGTAATAATTTAGCATTTTGGTATACCAGAATGTCTTAAGCTGACCTGTATTTTTTCTGTGTTACAGAATATAAATTCCTTTATATAATGGGGCAGATCCACATAGATCTGCACCCGTGCAGCGTATCTGAGATACGCTACGCCGCCGTGACTTACCTGGCTTTGGTTTGAATCCTGAAAGAATTTGCGCCGTACGTTACGGCGGCGTAGTGTATCTCTCGCGGCATAAGGGCGCGGAATTCAAATGCGGCGAGTAGGGGGCGTGTTTCATTTAAATGAAGCGCATCCCCGTGCCGAACGAACTGCGCATGCCCCGTCCGTCAAAACTCCCAGGGTGCATTGCTCCAAATGACATCGCAAGGATGTCATTGGTTTTGACGTGAACGTAAATGGCGTCCAGCCCCATTCACGGACGACTTACGCAAACAAAATAAAAAAATTCAAATTCGACGCGGGAACAACAGCCATACTTAACATTGCGTACGCCACCAGATAGCAGCTTTAACTATACCCCGAAAGAAGCCGAACGGAAACGACGTAAAAGAATGAAACGGCCGCTCGGAAATAGCTAATTTGCATACTCTACGCAGATTACGACGGGAACGCCACCCAGCGGACGCCGAAGAATTGCATCTAAGATCCGAAGGCGTACGAAGACGTACGCCTGTCGGATCTAACCCAGATGCCGTCGTATCTTGATTTGAGGATTCAAAACAAAGATACGACGTGTGAATTTTGAAAGTACGCCGGCGTATCACTAGATACGCCGGCGTACTTTCTTTGTGGGTCTGCTCCAATATCTACATTTATAGGAAAAATCTAAACTTAAACATAGATTAATTACAATGTAAAGAATCTATTAAAGTAGTATTAAACCCATGGCATTGTTTGGCTTAACATATTAAGCACAATAAAATAAACACTCCACAGTAAACTGTTAAAATTCGTACTCTAGCACTTGCAGTGTACAACTTTCAATGCTGCATGTTTTCTGTCTCAGTGCTGCTTCCCTAAACTTATGCTCTTCACAGGAAGAGCGGAACCTGCACCCCGAAATGTGTGTACAACTGGTTCCAGCCCGTTCTTTCTCCCGCAAATGGGACCCTGCTTCCTATGACCCATAACCTTATAGGCAGTGAGGTCTCAGGGGTGGCATGTGTAGTCATAGGGGGTGGAAGTACCCTGTGATGTCAGAGTGACCCCCGCCCCATGACTTAATGTGGCAGAGTCTCTAGGTGACATCATTGGTGGGGTCACCAGGTTACATCACCGGGTGACTCCCCTCTTTTGATTATTTTGTGGTGGGAGAAAGTGGCACTTTCATTCAGTGAGTGTCTAGCGATGGGAGCGTTCGTGTTCAGGCGGCAAGTTTTTCGTTTTGTGTGGGTCGGTAGCCAGTGTTCATTGACTTTTTTTTTTTTAAATAAACGACTTGTGTTTTTAATTACTTTTGACTTTTTTTTTTTGGTGAATGAGTAGTCCCCCCTCCACATTCACATGTGAAGGGGGGACTGGGATCTGATGGCCCACTTCTTAAAGGGGGCTTCCAGATTTGTATATGTTACACCTACAACCACCGGGGTAGGGTTTTGAGGAAGAAGCCCCTGTCCTCATCAACATGGGAACATGGAGCTTTGGCAGGGGAGGTCCCCCCAGCAAAGTGCCCCCAACCATGTTGAGGGAATGCGTCCCAGTATGGTTTGGGGGGGGGGGTGCTCGCTTGTCCCCCTTAACATCCATACCAAAACCTGGCAGGAGGCCAGTAAACCGGCGTCAGTGTAGCGGGGGGGGGGGGGGGGGGGCGGACAGCCTCACAGATAATCAGTGCGGAGGTGAAGGAAGTTACAAGAACCATTCTCCCTGTATAGCTTTTCTGACAGACACTTCTCTTCTTCTCCTTCTGTGGAGATCGGTGCTTGTAACTGACCCCACCCTTCGCACGATCATCCCAGATTGTCCCCTGTGTCGTCCCCGGGGTCCTCCTCCAGGTCCCCCCTTGTCCTGGATCTGTCAGGATGGAAGGAGGAAGGAGCTGGTAAATCTGTCATTTACCAGCTCCTTCGTTTCCCGATCACTGACTCTGAAGCATTTCACAGTTTATGATGCTCAGTTATGAATGGACAGTGAGCAGAGTGTGGGCGCCGATCCAGGGCATCATTCTAAGGTAAGTATTTCATAATGAGCTTGTATGCGATGCATGTATGCTCATTCTGCCTTTGTCTTGCAGGGTTTTTTTTCCCCTGATTTTTTTTCTTTTTTTTTTTCTTTTCAGAGGTTTACAAAATCTTTAAATAGAGCAAACTAATGTTATTCTTCAGCATCAACACAGAACAGCATATATAGTATAAAAATATGCAATGAATTTATGAGCTCAAGGCTTCTATATCCCTCCCTAGTTTGTAGTGGACTGGTGGACAAAACACATGATATACACAACGTATGATATATGATGTATGCAGTTCTGTGCACTGCTGCTGAATAGAAGTCAGCTGTCAGTAAGTGTAAGAAGGTGAACGAGATGGGATCTTTTGATGCTGTTTTAAGTTGTGGGGATTGAGGACAGCTCCCCAGAGACTACTGCCTATAGGCACATACCTAGTACGCTGAATATAAAATCTGGACCCAGTTTTAATCAGTCATCAATGATTAAAGATCTTTTGTTGTCTAAAGAAAGTCCTTATCAACCCTATGGGTGCATATTCAATAAGGGCAACTGCTGAATGCCCTAACTCATAGTTGCCAGAGATTTTGTTTTATTATTAGTGTCTGGAGGTGCTTGTATATGTATGTATGTATCAATGCTGCTCTGGTTAGCCACTGTAGAGCAGAGCGAAGTGCAGAATTTAGCTTGCAGCTTTACAATAAATCTGCATCGATGGCACAACCAACTATGGGTAGATGAAAATCTGCTGCCCCGCCTACCGCTATAGCACTTTTGAAACACTTAGATGGGCCTCTGTTTACTGTGCATTTTCCAAATCTATATTTAAGATTTACACCAATATACAGTAATTCTATAGTTTTTTAGTAGCGCTTACACTGGAAAGGAGCTTAATAGATGAGCTCTTCAGTAATTACACACCTCGAACCGACCTAGAAAAAAGACACAAGTCCACCCAGTCCAACCACAAAACAAAATAAAAAACACACCAGCACATGATCATCAGAAAGGGGCACATATAATGAAAACATAGACCCCCCTAAGCTAGTAGGTACAGTGGAGCGGGAGTGTGTAATTCAGATTTTTTTTTCCTTTTAATTCTGTACTGACTGTCTTTGAAATTGCCCCAGCCCCTGTTCAAATCCAATCCGGGGACAAAACCAGGGACATACTTGGTCAGGGGACAGTGTCCTCAATCCGGGGACTGTCCCTGTAAGCAGGGGATGTCTGGTCACCCTAGTTTAAACACAACTGCAAAGAAGTCCTTTGATATGTGACCCTTTTAGAACCAATAGGCCGTGTCCATGCCACTTGCAAGTGGGACTAAATACAGTCTGCTTTCCCTGGATCTCCTGATGGAGCACTCAATCAGAGTATTAACTCAGGGGGCCAAAAGGCCTCTCCCCATAGACCTGGTCATTCCCTGAAGGCCAGACGAGAAATCAAACCACACAAGCAGGGCTTCCCTTTAAGCTCACATACCTCTAAGACAGTGGTTCTCAACCCTCTAGTGCCGTCACCCCTTGATAAAATGTCCCAAGTTGTGGGGACCCCGTAACACTAAAAGAATTTTCATAGCTTGGGTTGAAAGCACCCAAGGCAAGACAAGTAATTTGCGCCCCTAATCCGTGGACATTTAGCGCTCCCTGAGTGCTTTCCACTTGTACAGTATTAAAACCCCTTATAGTACATTTTAGGATGTACCTCTCTTTCTTCAACTTGCTTTCCTTTTCATCTCTCTCTATCCTTGTTTCTTTTTTTCCCCCATCCCTCCCTCTAACTGTCTTTCTTGCACTCTCTCTTTTTCTCCTTTTTTCTTTGTTCCTCCCCTCTTATCTTCCTTCCTGGGAGAACAGCGCGGGCTTCAGGAACAGCCCAGGATTTGGTGACCCCTGGCAAATCATCATTTGACCCCCGAGAGTGTCCCGACCCCCAGGTTGAGAACCACTGCTCTAAGAGCAACACAGTTTAGTCCTCTCCACCAGGAGTCAGAAATCTGGTTACTGGAGGTCCCGAACACCACCCTGCAGCGCTTGTCTCTGTTTTTTTCAGCTTAAAGTGGATGTAAACCCACTCTCATCCTTTTTAAACTACTGCCATAGTGCTGATCTATAAGGATATACAAGCCTCCTGCATGTATCCTTACCTGTCAAATGTCTCCCCTGTCTGTCTGTTAAAAGAACTGAAAAACTGCAGATTCTGTGGGTGGGTCTGTTGTCTGGAGCTCTGTGGGTGGAGTCCTGATGTCAGTAGACTCCCCGCCCTCCTCTACACTCCCCTTGTCAAGATGCATTTTTTCCTGTGTATTCCTTACACTAAATTCTGCTATGATCACTAACATGCAGTCAAAATCCAGAAAAGTAACCACATGACTTCAGAAAAGGAGTGGGGGTGGGAATTAAAAAATAATGCCTGTCTCCAGGCTAGTGCATGAGATATGTAAATGACCTGTCACTCACAGCAAACAGGCCGAACGGACTAAGGTTTTTCTCTGTAAGTTCGTTTTATTTCACTGAACAATAAAAGAGGATTGCTCAGAGCTGGATTAACTATGTGTGGCAAGACTGGGCACAGATGATAGGAAATCTTATACTGTACATTGTGACATAAAAAAAAATTGGGTTTACATCCACTTTAAAGTCTGATTTCTTTCAATGAAGCCCCCAGCTTGCATGTGTTCACTACTGTATGTTATAGCTGACTAGTGTGTAGGGGGGATACCTACTCTAGGTATCTAGTTATGGCTGGCCCAGGCTGAGAAATTGTTAAACCTGCTTCTGTAGTCCCGTTTTTTTCTGGGCTCTGCCTCTCTCCCTGTGCTGTAAAAAAAAAAAGGGGGGGGGAGGCACTGCAAAGTGAGCAGTCCGCATGGGAAGATGCACAGACAAGACAATCTCTAGCTACTTCACAGAGCTGCTGCAGCTGCCAGAGGAGACACTGGCCAAGCCCTCTATAGTATTATTACTCTTTATTGCTGATCTTTTAACGTGATTTTGGCCAAGTATATCATTTTAAATACACTATATATATTTTAATAAACCTATATTTGGTATCCTGTGCTGTGTTAGGGACTCCCTTGCCCTTGCACAAGGCCCTGTGCTAATGATTGTTAATTAACAGATTGCGGTGGGATGGCTCAGAAAGATGAATATCTGTGTGTGGCCTACTTTTGCACATTTGCTGAGTGAAGTACATATCTATCTGTCTATAATATTCAGTTTAATTCTGATAATAAACACAAGAGCTGTGCATCAAACTCCCTGTGCACAGAAGGCCCCTTTCACACAGGGCAGATCGGCTTTGACGGACTCCGCTTGCTCAGCAGGGATCGCTCTATTGATCCATGCTGAGCAGGCGGATGACAGGTCCGTCTTCACTCACTATGCAGAGACGGACCTGTCAGAGTCCAGCTCTCCTCTATGGGGAGATCAGATGAAAACTAACAGCCTGTTTGGTTTCACCTGATCCACATATCCGCTGACATCCGCCTGCCCATAGAGGACAATAGGTGGCCCGATCACGTCCGTCTGAAAAACGGACAGGTGGACCTGATTGGTCCGATCATGTGAAAGGGGCCCTACCCACTAGTTCCTAAAAAGTAATTTTATTGAAGCAACATGCCGAAGACTTGGTAGAGTGGATGACCAAGCGGCTTATCCTCCTCATCCTCTCTTACCCCGGCTCAGGGTACTTTGTCTGGCAAAGCAGCTGCCAACGCAGCCTCTTCCCTCGGCTCAATGGCATCAGTCACCCCTTTCCTAGCCCCGCCATGTCCTCCTAAGGAGTCCCCCGAACTGTTTGACCACAGTGTTGGGTACATGCTGCAGGAGGATGTGCAGCGTTTTGAAAGCTCCGATGATGGTACCCAGCTAGAGGAAGGCAGTAACGTGAGCCCAGAGAGAGGGGGTGCCCAAGAAGGACAGCAATCTGGCAGTCATGTTCCCCCAGCTGCAGCATACTGCCAGGTTTGCTCCAGTGATGAGGAGGGAGGGGATGATGAGGTCACTGACTCCACATGGGTGCCTGATAGGAGAGAGGAGGAGGCACATCTCCAACGAGGCAGGGGCCAGCTTAGGGGCAGTACACCGGCTGCATCACACCGCAGAGCTCCGCATGTGCAGGGCCCTGCTGTCTCTCAGCGTTATTCCAAAAGTTCTTTGGTGTGGGCCTTTTTTGAGACGAGTGCATCAGATTGCACCATTGCTATTTGCAACATATGTCCCAAGCGTATCTCGCGTGGCCAAAACATCACCCGCTTGGGCACCACATGCTTGACCAGACATATGTCGACCTGCCATGCAGTTTGTTGGCAAGCGTACCTAAAAGACCCACACCAAAGAACAAAGGGGACCTCTCCTTGCTCCACATCAGCAGGAATCCCCAACCCCAATATACCTTCAGTCTTCTCTGAAACCTGCACTGAGAGGAATGAAGGTGTAGAATTAGGTGTGTCACAGCCAAGTACTTGCGGGCAATCTGCTATTGGTACACCACCGTCAGGTTGTACCAGGCAAATTTCCCTGCCCCAGCTGCTGCACCGCCAAAAGATGTTCACTCCCAACCATCCACATGCCCAGCGGTTGAATGCTAGCTTGCCTAAATTGCTAGCAATTCAACTGCTGGGTTTTCAGGTGTGCAAAATTACAAACAGATTCTACTTAACAACAAACCTACAGTCCCTGTCTTGTTTGCACCGCCTGTAAACTGCTGTTCAAAAGTATATAGGACCTGGGGGCCCCACGCTTTTCCTTTTTTAAATTTGGGTGCAGGGTTTCCCTTAATATCCATACAAGACCCAAAGGGGCTGGTAATGGGCTGGGGGGCGGGGTACCCATGCTATTTTCCTTCCTGTCAGCTCGTATCTGTTTTTCAAGTGCGTTCTTTACAGGTCTTGCTGGATTTGGGTTGCTTTCTGTTTCAAGTGCGTTCTGACCAGCCGACCGGTTTGAAGCCATGTTGGAGGTGCATTCTCATGCTCGAGTTCGTGCTGCGTATGGGCTGTCTACTGCAGTTCATAATGTTGCTCGATCTGTGGCTGGGAAGAGGAGGAGGAGATTATGGGCCAAGAATTGGTTGCGCCAGCGTGACCAATTCTCTCATATGCCTCTGCTTAGGGAAATCCAGGAGAATAATCCTGATGACTTCAGGAACTTTCTCCGTATGACGGACCCCATTTTCCACCGTCTATTGGATCTTCTGTCCCCCTTTATAACGAGGCAGGACACTGTGATGCGCCAAGCCATCACGGCCGAGCAGAGGCTTATTGCCACGTTGCGGTACCTGGCGACTGGGAGGAGTCTGCAGGACCTCAAGTTCTTGACAGGCATCTCTCCCCAGGTGCTTAGGATCATCATACCGGAGACGTGTTCTGCCATCATACAAGTCATGCAGGAGGAGTATATTAAGGTAAGTTTCCTCCTTTAACATCACAATCTATGTCTTTAATGTATGCTAATGTCTTGTATTTCTTGCATTTTTCCCTAATTACCATGATTGTAATATGCTGTGAATGTCCCCTTTGTCCCCATGCATGTTGTCAGCTTTCAATGCTCCTTTTTTGGCCTACATGCATCTTTCCCGTCACTATCCTGCCCAGCATGCTATCCTAGGCCCAAACACACCTAGCCTAGTCTGTTTACAACCATATTTTTGTCTGCTCTATTGTAGGTCTGCCCCCCCCCCCCCCGCTTAAAATGTGTCCCAATGTTTTTTTTCACCTTCAATTTAGGCAGAGTACTACCTGTTTTTATTTTCAGGGCCTAAACTCAGCTAGAACCCCCCCTAAAAAGGTTTAATGGCCCATCAGAGGGGTGAGGAGTCTGATAAGTGGGCTTTTTTTTTACTCACTCCAATAATAAATGTTATACTGATGTTGCACAAGGATGTTTTTTGTATTGTGATTGCAATGTTTATGTGCCAAAGTACTAATTGTATTTTTTTGTTTGTCCCCACAGTTTCCCTCCACGCCACAGGAATGGCAGACTGTGGCTTCCCACTTTGCCCAGCAGTGTGACTTTCCGAACTGCGGAGGGGCAATAGACAGGAAACACGTCCGCATAGTGCCGCCACCCCGTTCGGGGTCGTACTATTACAACTACAAAGGTTTTTATAGTATCGCGTTGATGGCGGTGGTGTCGGCACAGTACGAATTTTTGTATGTGGACGTGGGGAAGAACGTCCGGCTGTCTGATGGGGGAGTGTTCGCGCAGATGGAGTTTGCCAAGCGTCTACAGTCTGGTGGTCTGGCACTGCCACGGAAAGAAGACAATTTAGAGGGACTTCCGTTTGTTTTTCTCGCGGATGAAGCTTTCGGGCTTGGACCTCACCTCATGCGCCCTTTTCCCCAGAGGACCCTCACCCCGGAGAGGAGGGTTTTAAATTTTCGGCTGGCCAGAGCCCAGAGGGTAGTCGAGAATGCCTTTGGGATACTCGCCAGCCGGTTCCGCCTGCTCCAGACAGCGATACACCAGGCGGTAGACATGTGCAATTCGTTTTGTTTCTAATTCGTTTTTTTACGAAAATTCGGAAATTCGTTAATTCCGAATTTTCGTATTTACGAATTTTCGTATTTCCGAAAATTCGAATTTACGAATTTTCGTATTTCCGAAAATTCTAATTTACGAATTTTCGAATTTTTTGAAAATTCGTATTTACGAATTATCGTATTTCCGTTCTTTCCCAAATTTTCGTATTTACGAATTTCGGAAATTCGGATTTTCGGAAAATACGAAAACATTTTGGATTTTTCAATTTTCGAAATTCCGAATTTTCGAATTTTTCAATTTTCGAATTTTTCAAATTTCGAATTTTTCGAATTTTTCAATTTTCGAATTTTTCACTTTTCCAATTTGGAATTTTTAAAATTTAGAATTTTTCAGATTTCGAATTTTTCAAATTTAGAATTTTCGTATTTCCGAATTTCGAAAATTTAAAAAATCGAAGTTCAAAAATTGAAAAATGTTTCAAATTTCCGAATTTCGAATTTTCGAAAATTGAAAAATTCGAAATTTCGAAAATTTAAAAATTCGAAAATCGAAATTTCGAAAATTGAAAAGTTCGGAAATCAAAATTTCGAAAATTGAAAAATTCGAAAATCGAAATTTTAGAATTTTTTTAAATTCCGAATTTTTCAATTTTCGAATTTTCGAATTTTTTACTTTTCCAATTTGGAATTTTTCAAATTTGGAATTTTTCAAATTTGGAATTTTTCAAATTTGGAATTTTTCAAATTTCGAATTTTTCAAATTTCGAATTTTTCAAATTTCGAATTTTTCAATTTTCCGAATTTCGAAAATTGAAAAATTCGAAATTCGAAAAAAATGTTTCAAATTTCGAATTTTTCAATTTCCGAAATTTCGAATTTTCGTATTTCAGAATTTTCGTATTTACGAATTTCGAAAATTCGAAATTGAAAAATTCGAAAATTGAAAAATTTCGAATTTTCGAAATTTCGAATTTTTCAATTTTCGAAATTTGGTATTTCCGTTTTTTTGGTATTTGTGAATATTTTCGTATTTCCGAAATTTCGAAAATTGAAAAAAATAAAACTCGAAAATTTAGAAAATTGAAAAATACCAAGATACGAAACTTCGGAAATACGAAAATTCGAAATTTGAAACATTCGAAATATGAAAAATTCGGAATTTGGAAATTGAGAAAAAATCGAAGTTCGAAATTCGAAAATTGAAAAATTGAAAAATCGAAATTTCGAAAATTGAAAAATTCGAAAATCGAATTTTCAAATTTCGAACTTCGATTTTTTCAATTTTCAAATTTCGATTTTTTCAAATATCGAATGTTTCAAATTTTCGTATTTCCGAAGTTTCGTATTTCGAATTTTGGAATTTTTCAATGTTCGAAATTTCGAGTTTTTTATTTTTCAATTTTCGAAATTTCAAGTTTTTTATTTTTCAATTTTCGAATTGAAAAATTCGACATTCGAAAATTAAAAAAATCGAAAATTAAAAAAAAAAAAAATAGAATTTTTCAATTTCCAAATTTTCGTATTTCCGAATTTTCGTATTTCCGAAAAATTCGAAATTTTCGAATTTCGAAATTTTCGAATTTCGAATTTTTCGAAATTTGGTATTTCAGAATTTTAGTATTTCGAAAATTGAAAAAAAACCTTGAAATTTCGAAAATTGAAAAATTCCAAAATTCGAAATACGAAACTTCGAAAATACGAAATTTCGAAAATTGAAAAATTCGAAATTGAAAAATTGAAAAATTTGAAAATTGAAAAATTCGAAAATTTTCGAATTTCGTTTCATTCGTTTTTTTTCGTTTCATTCGTTTTTTTTTCCGTTTCATTCGCTTTTTCCTTTTTCTTGCTTTTTCGGAAATTTTTCGGAGATTATGGGCCAAGAATTGGTTGCGCCAATTTGCTTAGGGAAATCCAGGAGAATAATCCTGATGACTTCAGGAACTTTCTCCGTATGATGGACCCCATTTTCCACCGTCTATTGGATCTTCTGTCCCCCTTTATAACGAGGCAGGACACTGTGATGCACCAAGCCATCACGGCCGAGCAGAGGCTTATTGCCACGTTGCGGTACCTGGCGACTGGGAGGAGTCTGCAGGACCTCAAGTTCTTGACAGGCATCTCTCCCCAGGTGCTTAGGATCATCATACCGGAGACGTGTTCTGCCATCATACAAGTCATGCAGGAGGAGTATATTAAGGTAAGTTTCCTCCTTTAACATCACAATCTATGTCTTTAATGTATGCTAATGTCTTGTATTTCTTGCATTTTTCCCTAATTACCATGATTGTAATATGCTGTGAATGTCCCCTTTGTCCCCATGCATGTTGTCAGCTTTCAATGCTCCTTTTTTGGCCTACATGCATCTTTCCCATCACTATCCTGCCCAGCATGCTATCCTAGGCCCAAACACACCTAGCCTAGTCTGTTTACAACCATATTTTTGTCTGCTCTATTGTAGGTCTGCCCCCCCCCCCCGCTTAAAATGTGTCCCAATGTTTTTTTTCACCTTCAATTTAGGCAGAGTACTACCTGTTTTTATTTTCAGGGCCTAAACTCAGCTAGAACCCCCCCTAAAAAGGTTTAATGGCCCATCAGAGGGGTGAGGAGTCTGATAAGTGGGCTTTTTTTTTACTCACTCCAATAATAAATGTTATACTGATGTTGCACAAGGATGTTTTTTGTATTGTGATTGCAATGTTTATGTGCCAAAGTACTAATTGTATTTTTTTGTTTGTCCCCACAGTTTCCCTCCACGCCACAGGAATGGCAGACTGTGGCTTCCCACTTTGCCCAGCAGTGTGACTTTCCGAACTGCGGAGGGGCAATAGACAGGAAACACGTCCGCATAGTGCCGCCACCCCCGTTCGGGGTCGTACTATTACAACTACAAAGGTTTTTATAGTATCGCGTTGATGGCGGTGGTGTCGGCACAGTACGAATTTTTGTATGTGGACGTGGGGAAGAACGTCCGGCTGTCTGATGGGGGAGTGTTCGCGCAGATGGAGTTTGCCAAGCGTCTACAGTCTGGTGGTCTGGCACTGCCACGGAAAGAAGACAATTTAGAGGGACTTCCGTTTGTTTTTCTCGCGGATGAAGCTTTCGGGCTTGGACCTCACCTCATGCGCCCTTTTCCCCAGAGGACCCTCACCCCGGAGAGGAGGGTTTTAAATTTTCGGCTGGCCAGAGCCCAGAGGGTAGTCGAGAATGCCTTTGGGATACTCGCCAGCCGGTTCCGCCTGCTCCAGACAGCGATACACCAGGCGGTAGACATGTGCAATTCGTTTTGTTTCTAATTCGTTTTTTTACGAAAATTCGGAAATTCGTTAATCAAAAAGTTCGAAATTTTTCGAAATTTGGTATTTCAGAATTTTAGTATTTCGAAAATTGAAAAAAAACCTTGAAATTTCGAAAATTTCGAAAATTTAAAAATTCCAAAATTCGAAATACGAAACTTCGAAAATACGAAATTTCGAAAATTGAAAAATTCGAAATTGAAAAATTGAAAAATTTGAAAATTGAAAAATTCGAAAATTTTCGAATTTCGTTTCATTCGTTTTTTTTCGTTTCATTCGTTTTTTTTTTTCGTTTCATTCGCTTTTTCCTTTTTCTTGCTTTTTCGGAAATTTTTCGGAGATTATGGGCCAAGAATTGGTTGCGCCAGCGTGACCAATTCTCTCATATGCCTCTGCTTAGGGAAATCCAGGAGAATAATCCTGATGACTTCAGGAACTTTCTCCGTATGACGGACCCCATTTTCCACCGTCTATTGGATCTTCTGTCCCCCTTTATAACGAGGCAGGACACTGTGATGCGCCAAGCCATCACGGCCGAGCAGAGGCTTATTGCCACGTTGCGGTACCTGGCGACTGGGAGGAGTCTGCAGGACCTCAAGTTCTTGACAGGCATCTCTCCCCAGGTGCTTAGGATCATCATACCGGAGACGTGTTCTGCCATCATACAAGTCATGCAGGAGGAGTATATTAAGGTAAGTTTCCTCCTTTAACATCACAATCTATGTCTTTAATGTATGCTAATGTCTTGTATTTCTTGCATTTTTCCCTAATTACCATGATTGTAATATGCTGTGAATGTCCCCTTTGTCCCCATGCATGTTGTCAGCTTTCAATGCTCCTTTTTTGGCCTACATGCATCTTTCCTGTCACTATCCTGCCCAGCATGCTATCCTAGGCCCAAACACACCTAGCCTAGTCTGTTTACAACCATATTTTTGTCTGCTCTATTGTAGGTCTGCCCCCCCCCCCGCTTAAAATGTGTCCCAATGTTTTTTTTCACCTTCAATTTAGGCAGAGTACTACCTGTTTTTATTTTCAGGGCCTAAACTCAGCTAGAACCCCCCCCCTAAAAAGGTTTAATGGCCCATCAGAGGGGTGAGGAGTCTGATAAGTGGGCTTTTTTTTTACTCACTCCAATAATAAATGTTATACTGATGTTGCACAAGGATGTTTTTTGTATTGTGATTGCAATGTTTATGTGCCAAAGTACTAATTGTATTTTTTTGTTTGTCCCCACAGTTTCCCTCCACGCCACAGGAATGGCAGACTGTGGCTTCCCACTTTGCCCAGCAGTGTGACTTTCCGAACTGCGGAGGGGCAATAGACAGGAAACACGTCCGCATAGTGCCGCCACCCCGTTCGGGGTCGTACTATTACAACTACAAAGGTTTTTATAGTATCGCGTTGATGGCGGTGGTGTCGGCACAGTACGAATTTTTGTATGTGGACGTGGGGAAGAACATCCGGCTGTCTGATGGGGGAGTGTTCTGATTGGCGCATCACAGTGTCCTGCCTCGTTATAAAGGGGGACAGAAGATCCAATAGACGGTGGAAAATGGGGTCTGTCATACGGAGAAAGTTCCTGAAGTCATCAGGATTATTCTCCTGGATTTCCCTAAGCAGAGGCATATGAGAGAATTGGTCACGCTGGCGCAACCAATTCTTGGCCCATAATCTCCGAAAAATTTCCGAAAAAGCAAGAAAAAGGAAAAAGCGAATGAAACGGAAAAAAAAAACGAATGAAACGAAAAAAAAACGAATGAAACGAAATTCGAAAATGTTCGAATTTTTCAATTTTCAAATTTTTCCATTTTTCAATTTCGAATTTTTCAATTTTCGAAATTTCGTATTTTCGAAGTTTCGTATTTCGAATTTTGGAATTTTTCAATTTTCGAAATTTCAAGGTTTTTTTTCAATTTTCGAAATACTAAAATTCTGAAATACCAAATTTCGAAAAATTCATTTTCCACCGTCTATTGGATCTTCTGTCCCCCTTTATAACGAGGCAGGACACTGTGATGCGCCAAGCCATCACGGCCGAGCAGAGGCTTATTGCCACGTTGCGGTACCTGGCGACTGGGAGGAGTCTGCAGGACCTCAAGTTCTTGACAGGCATCTCTCCCCAGGTGCTTAGGATCATCATACCGGAGACATGTTCTGCCATCATACAAGTCATGCAGGAGGAGTATATTAAGGTAAGTTTCCTCCTTTAACATCACAATCTATGTCTTTAATGTATGCTAATGTCTTGTATTTCTTGCATTTTTCCCTAATTACCATGATTGTAATATGCTGTGAATGTCCCCTTTGTCCCCATGCATGTTGTCAGCTTTCAATGCTCCTTTTTTGGCCTACATGCATCTTTCCCGTCACTATCCTGCCCAGCATGCTATCCTAGGCCCAAACACACCTAGCCTAGTCTGTTTACAACCATATTTTTGTCTGCTCTATTGTAGGTCTGCCCCCCCCCCCCGCTTAAAATGTGTCCCAATGTTTTTTTTCACCTTCAATTTAGGCAGAGTACTACCTGTTTTTATTTTCAGGGCCTAAACTCAGCTAGAACCCCCCCTAAAAAGGTTTAATGGCCCATCAGAGGGGTGAGGAGTCTGATAAGTGGGCTTTTTTTTTACTCACTCCAATAATAAATGTTATACTGATGTTGCACAAGGATGTTTTTTGTATTGTGATTGCAATGTTTATGTGCCAAAGTACTAATTGTATTTTTTTGTTTGTCCCCACAGTTTCCCTCCACGCCACAGGAATGGCAGACTGTGGCTTCCCACTTTGCCCAGCAGTGTGACTTTCCGAACTGCGGAGGGGCAATAGACAGGAAACACGTCCGCATAGTGCCGCCACCCCGTTCGGGGTCGTACTATTACAACTACAAAGGTTTTTATAGTATCGCGTTGATGGCGGTGGTGTCGGCACAGTACGAATTTTTGTATGTGGACGTGGGGAAGAACGTCCGGCTGTCTGATGGGGGAGTGTTCTGATTGGCGCATCACAGTGTCCTGCCTCGTTATAAAGGGGGACAGAAGATCCAATAGACGGTGGAAAATGGGGTCCGTCATACGGAGAAAGTTCCTGAAGTCATCAGGATTATTCTCCTGGATTTCCCTAAGCAGAGGCATATGAGAGAATTGGTCACGCTGGCGCAACCAATTCTTGGCCCATAATCTCCGAAAAATTTCCGAAAAAGCAAGAAAAAGGAAAAAGCGAATGAAACGGAAAAAAAACGAATGAAACGAAAAAAAACGAATGAAACGAAATTTGAAAATTTTCGAATTTTTCAATTTTCAAATTTTTCAATTTTTCAATTTCGAATTTTTCAATTTTCGAAATTTCGTATTTTCGAAGTTTCGTATTTCGAATTTTGGAATTTTTCAATTTTCGAAATTTCAAGTTTTTTTTTCAATTTTCGAAATACTAAAATTCTGAAATACCAAATTTCGAAAAATTCGAAATTTCAAAATTTCGAAATTCGAAAATTTCGAAATTTCGAAATTTTCGAATTTTTCAATTTCGAATTTTCGAATTTTTCAATTTCGAATTTTCGAAATTCGGAAATACGAAAATTCGGAAATACGAAAATTCGGAAATTGAAAAATTCTATTTTTTTTTTCAATTTCCGATTTCGAAATTTCGAATTTTTCAATTTTCGAAATTTGGTATTTCCGTTTTTTTGGTATTTGTGAATATTTTCGTATTTCCTAAATTTCGAAAATTGAAAAAAATAAAACTCGAAAATTTTGAAAATTGAAAAATACCAAGATACGAAACTTCGGAAATACGAAAATTCGAAATTTGAAACATTCGAAATATGAAAAATTCGGAATTTGGAAATTGAAAAAATCGAAGTTCGAAATTCGAAAATTGAAAAATTGAAAAATCGAAATTTCGAAAATTGAAAAATTCGAAAATCGAATTTTCAAATTTCGAACTTCGATTTTTTCAATTTTCAAATTTCGATTTTTTCAAATTTCGAATGTTTCAAATTTTCGTATTTCAGAAGTTTCGTATTTCGAATTTTGGAATTTTTCAATGTTCGAAATTTCGAGTTTTTTATTTTTCAATTTTCGAAATTTCAAGTTTTTTTTTTTTTAATTTTCGAATTGAAAAATTCGACATTCGAAAATTAAAAAAATCGAAAATTGAAAAAAAAAATAGAATTTTTCAATTTCCGAATTTTCGTATTTCCGAATTTTCGTATTTCCGAAAAATTCGAAAATTCGAAATTGAAAAATTCGAAAATTTCGAAATTTCGAAATTTTCAAAATTTCGAAATTTTAGAATTTCGAATTTTTCGAAATTTGGTATTTCAGAATTTTAGTATTTCGAAAATTGAAAAAAAACCTTGAAATTTCGAAAATTGAAAAATTCCAAAATTCGAAATACGAAACTTCGAAAATACGAAATTTCGAAAATTGAAAAATTCGAAATTGAAAAATTGAAAAATTCGAAAATTGAAAAATTCGAAAATTTTCGAATTTCGTTTCATTCGTTTTTTTTCGTTTCATTCGGTTTTTTTTCCGTTTCATTCGCTTTTTCCTTTTTCTTGCTTTTTCGGAAATCCGAAAATTTCCTGAATTTACGAAAAAAAGCAAAAAAAAACGAATAAAACTAAAAAATTTTTTTTTCGAAATTTCAGAATTTCCGAAAAAATAAAAAAAACGGAAAAAACGAATTTTTCGAATTTCCCGAATTTACGAAAAAAAAAATAAGAAAATAACATAAACGAAAAAAACGAATTTTTTGGCAGTGCACATGTCTACCTGGCAAAATATAAACTGAACTGTATTTGCCTGTTGCATTTGCCTGTTGCATTTTGCACAATTTTTTACGCAGGCACTCCCAGTCTTACCTAACCAACATTGGTGCTGAGGCAGGACTACCCTCAGATACCTTTTCCTGGCCTGCACACTGGTCGTGCTGGCTTGGCCCCCCAATCTGCTTGTGAGGCACGCGACAAATATGTTGAGTACTTCGTGGGTAGGGGGGCCAGTGTTATGCCAGAACATATTTCTTTCTAATTCGGCCCCCAAAAGAAAGAAATATTATTTAATAAATAATTTGACCATTGGAATTAGTTGTTTGTCATTCTTACTTTGGTTTCTTTTATCTGTCTCCCTGGTTTTCCAACTAGTGCACGTCTAGTGCCAAATGTATTTCTCTGTTTAAGGCTCCATTCACACCTAGGCGTAGGGCGTACAGGCGTTTTTACAGGCGATTTTTACCGACGTTTTTGTCGCGCGTATATGCGCGTTTGCGCGCGTATGCGCGCGTTTTCGCACAGTGGCGTTCGACGTTTTTGTACTTTGTCTTTTTCCATATTAGCCAATAAGAAAAATGATCATCCCTGACATCACTTGTTGCTCTCCTAGGAATTTTTTATTCCTCTTCCTGGGTGAATATACCTCTTCCGGATTTCAGCAACACAGGCGTCAAAACGCTTGTACAAGCGCGTGTTTACGCGCAATACGCGCGTATCAGGCGTTTTACATTGACTTCAATGTAAAAAAAAAAAACGCTCAAATACGCGCATATCGCGCGCTAGGAGCGACAAAAAAGGGTCCGGAACTTTTTTGAGCTACAGGCTACAGGCTACAGGCGTTTAGGCGTTCAGATGTGAACCATCCCCATTGCCTTTCATTACTTTTCGTCCCTCTGGCGTTTGTGCGCGTCGCGCTACAGGCGTAAAAACGCCTAGGTGTGAATGGAGCCTTAGTAAATAACCACAATTGCACAGTAATCACTCAATTAAATCTACAAACTGGTATTGAGCATAGAAAGGAAGAAGCCACTCAATTTTTTTTATGGGGGTTTTTATCCTGTGCACACCTTGTGCGTTTTTTATCCACTTGATCACTGGGCACTTAAACCCCCTTCCTAACCAGACCAATTTTCAGCTTTCGGTGCTCTTACAATTTGAATGAAAATTACTCAGTCATACAACATTGTACCCATATGATTTTTTTTACACACAAATAGAGCTTTCTTTTGGTGGTATTTGATCACCTCTGGGTTTTTAAATTTTTTTGCGCTATAAAAGAAAAATACTGAAAATTCTGTAAAAATAAATTTTCCTTGTTTCTGTCATATTATCAGGTTATTTCTCACACACAGCATATGCATAGCACAAATTACACCCCAAAACACATTCTACTATTCCTCCCTAGTATGCGATACCACATATGTGAGACTTTTACACAGCGTGGCCACATACAGAGGCCCGACATGCAGGGAGCACCATCAGGCGTTCTGGAACACCCAGGCCAATTCTGACATTTCTCTCCTACATGTAAAAATCATCATTTATTTGCTAGAAAATTACATAGAACCCCAAAACATTATATATGCTTCTTTAGCAAAGACCCTAGAGAATACAATGGCGGCCATTACAACTTTTTATGTCGCACGTTTTTTTCGCAGAAATTTTTTGAACGCGTGTTTTTAAAAAAAACTGTTTTGTGCTTAAAACAAAACAAAACAGTAAAGTTAGCCCAATGTTTTGCATAATATGAAAGATGAAGTTACGCAGAGTAAATAGATACCCAACATGTCACCCTTCAAAATTGCACACGCTCGTGGAATGGCGCCAAACTTTGCTACTTAAAAATCCCCATAGGCGACGCTTTAATTATTTTTATTGGTTACATTTTTTAAGTTACAGAGGAGTTCTAGGGCCAAAATTATTGCTCTCGCTCTAACGTTCGGAGCGATACCTCACATGTGTAGCTTGAACACCGTTTTCATATGACGGCGGAAATTACGTATGCGTTTGCTTCTGCATGCGAGCTACAGGGGACAGGGGCGCTTTAAAAAATATATATATATATTTTATTGTTCATCTTACTTTATTTATTTTAGTTTGACACTTTTTTCCCCAAAAATACATTTTTTGATCACTTTTATAAGGAATGTAAACATCCCTTGTAATAGGAATATGGCATGACAGGTCCTCTTTATAGTGAGATGTGGGGTCAATAAGAGTATTACGCAGGGTATTACGCAGGGTATTGAGGTATTACGCAGGGTATTACGCAGGGTATTACGCAGGGTATTGAGGTATTACGCAGGGTATTGAGGTATTATGCAGGGTATTACGCAGGGTATTGACGCAGGGTATTATGCAGGGTATTACGCAGGGTATTACGCAGGGTATTGAGGTATTACGCAGGGTATTGACGCAGGGTATTACGCAGGGTATTACGCAGGGTATTGAGGTATTACGCAGGGTATTACGCAGGGTATTACGCAGGGTATTGAGGTATTACGCAGGGTATTGAGGTATTATGCAGGGTATTACGCAGGGTATTGACGCAGGGTATTATGCAGGGTATTACGCAGGGTATTACGCAGGGTATTGAGGTATTACGCAGGGTATTGACGCAGGGTATTACGCAGGGTATTACGCAGGGTATTGAGGTATTACGCAGGGTATTGACGCAGGGTATTACGCAGGGTATTACGCAGGGTATTGAGGTATTACGCAGGGTATTACGCAGGGTATTGAGGTATTATGCAGGGTATTACGCAGGGTATTGAGATATTACGCAGGGTATTACGCAGGGTATTATGCAGGGTATTGACGCAGGGTATTACGCAGGGTATTGAGGTATTACGCAGGGTATTGAGGTATTACGCAGGGTATTATGCAGGGTATTGGGGTATTACGAAGGGTATTGGGGTATTACGCAGGGTATTACGCAGGGTATTAAGCAGGGTATTACGGTATTATGCAGGGTATTGAGGTATTACGCAGGGTATTATGCAGGGTATTGAGGTATTACGCAGGGTATTACGCAGGGTATTGAGGTATTACGCAGGGTATTACGCAGGGTATTGAGGTATTACGCAGGGTATTGAGGTATTATGCAGGGTATTACGCAGGGTATTGAGGTATTACGCAGGGTATTACGCAGGGTATTACGCAGGGTATTGACGCAGGGTATTACGCAGGGTATTGAGGTATTACGCAGGGTATTGAGGTATTATGCAGGGTATTACGCAGGGTATTGGGGTATTACGCAGGGTATTGGGGTATTACGCAGGGTATTACGCAGGGTATTAAGCAGGGTATTACGGTATTATGCAGGGTATTGAGGTATTACGCAGGGTATTATGCAGGGTATTGAGGTATTACGCAGGGTATTACGCAGGGTATTGAGGTATTACGCAGGGTATTATGCAGGGTATTGAGGTATTATGCAGGGTATTACGCAGGGTATTGAGGTATTATGCAGGGTATTACGCAGGTTATTGAGGTATTACGCAGGGTATTACACAGGGTATTACGCAGGGTATTGAGGTATTACGCAGGGTATTACGCAGGGTATTGATGCAGGGTATTGGCGCAGGGTATTGCCAGGGTATTGCAGAGTATTGCGCAGGGATGGATGGTTGGATCTGTGACTGCAATTGTCCTCCCAGTACAACTCGACCGCGCTGTAGACGTCTTTTGTCTATAGCGCGGTCAGCAAAAGGTTAATTTTTCAGGTAAAACATTTTTTTTTATTTATTCTGTGCCCAACTTGTGCGTTTTTTAATTTTTCAGGTAACAAAATATATATTTTTTTAATGTTGTACGAAAACCAGGCTTTTAAAAAAAAAAGGAAATATCTACAAACAATGGAACTTACAAAGTTCAACCTTATTAGAAACACATGTGATGATGGGGTGATGTCACCCCGGAACAAGCCAAAATGTGAAGATGCACACATTTTTAACGGGAAATATGGGGATTTCTATCCTGATCCCATGCCAAATGTCAACATGTGATATCTGCCATCATGGGTGATCAATGGATGTGTTTTGTGGGTGAAAACCCTTCCTCTCACCTACTTGAGTAGCGAGGAAGGGGTTGCACCCACAAAGCACAGACAATCGATATCCTGTGATGGCAGATAGCACATGTTGACACACTGGGGCTGATTTACTATTCTCAGTGCGCTGCGTTGGTTCATGCCTTAATTAGTGCGCCGGGTGAAGCCTTAATTAGGCGCATGAACCAGCGTAGCAGCCGGCGCATTGCAATTGATATGTAAAGCCGCGCCGAACTCCCTATAGAAGTCTATGGGAGAAATCAAAAGTGTTCATATTAAAGGCTAATATGCAAGTTTTGTCCTAAAAAGTGTTTGGGGACCTCAGTCCTGCCCCAGGGGACATGTATCAACAATTTTTTATTTTTTAAATGGCCGTTTTTTCGGGAGCAGTGAAATTAATAATGCTTAAAGTGAAACAATAAAAGTGAAATATTCCTTTAAATTTCAAACCTGGGGGGGGAGGGTGTAAAGTCAGCATGTGAAATAGCGCATTTTTCCCATACATAGAACTGTCCCTGCACAAAATGACATTCAGAAGGAAAAAAGTCATTCAAAATTCACACGCGGCTCTAATGAATTGTCGGCTCTGACAATTCTAAAGGGATTCATTCATAAAGGGAAAAAAATGTGTGGCGGTTCCCCCAAATTAAATTACCAGGCCCTTCAGGTCTGGAATGGATATTAAGGGGAACCCCGCCGTAAAAAAAAAATAATGACGTGGGTTCCCCGCAAATATCCATACCAGGCCCTTCAGGTCTGGTGTGGATTTTAAGGGGAACTCCACCCCAAATTTAAAAAAAAATGGCGTGGAGTCCCCCTAAAAATCCACACCAGACCCCTATCCGAGCACGTTAACCTGGCCGGCCGCAGAAAAGAGGGGAGGGACAGAGTGCGGCCCCCCCCTCTCCTGAACCATACCAGGCCACATGCCCTCAACATGGGGAGGATGTCCCCATGTTGATGGGGACAAGGGCCTCATCCCCACAACCCTTGCCCGGTGGTTGTGGGGGTCTGCGGGCGGGGGGCTTATCAGAATCTGGAAGACCCCTTTAACAAAGGGGACCCCCAGATCCCGCCCCCCCTATGTGAAATGGTAATGGGGTACATTGTACCTCTACCATTTCACCAAAAGAAAAGTGTCAAAAGTGTTAAAAATGACAGTAGCCGGTTTTTGACAAATCTTTTAATAAAATCTTCTTTCCGCGGTTCTTCTTTCATTCGGGTTTCTTCCTCTGCTTCTTTCTTGGGTCTTCTCGTCCACATCTTGCCCGACGTCTTCTTCTATCTTCTTCTCCGTCCGTCGGCCTTCTCGTCCCGCATCTTGCCCGGTGTCTTCTCCTATCTTCTTCTCCGTCCGTCAGCCTTCTCGTCCACCTCTTTTTCTTCCCCGGACGCAGTGCTTGCAATTGAATTAGCCGCCGTGTTCCGCTCCTGGGACCCGCCCCCCTCTGACGCCACAAGTAAACTCATTTGAAAGTCATGTGCGTCAGAGGGGGGCGGGGTCACAGAGCGTCACACGGCGGGGGAATTCAATTTCAAGCGCAACGACCGGAGGAGAAGAAGCCGCCGCACTATGCGGACGAGCTTCCAATTGAAGTTCCCGCCGTGTGACACTCATGTGACCCCGCCCCCCTCTGATGCACATATACCACACGCGGACTTTCATATGAGTTTACCTGTGGCGTCAGAGGGGGGCGGTGTCTCGGAAGCGTAACATGGCGGGGTCTTCAATTTCAAGCGCAGCGCCCAGAAGATCAAGAAGATGTGGACAAGAAGGCCGACGGACGGAGAAGAAGATAGGAGAAAACGTCGGGCAAGATGTGGACGAGAAGATCCAAGAAAGAAGCAGAGGAAGAAACCTGAATGAAAGAAGAAGAAAAACCGCGGAAAGAAGATTTTATTAAAAGATTTGTCAAAAACCGGCTACTTTTGTCACCTTTTTTTGGTGAAATGGTAGGGGTACAATGTACCCCATTACCATTTCACATAGGGGGGGGGCCGGGACCCCTTTGTTAAAGGGGTCTTCCAGATTCTGAAAAGCCCCCCGCCCGCAGACCCCCACAACCACCGGGCAAGGGTTGTGGGGATGAGGCCCTTGTCCCCATCAACATGGGGACATCCTCCCCATGTTGAGGGCATGTGGCCTGGTGCGGTTCAGGAGAGGGGGGGCCGCACTCTGTCCCCCCTCTTTTCTGCGGCCGGCCAGGTTAACGTGCTCGGAAAAGGGTCTGGTGTGTATTTTTAGGGGGACTCCACGCCATTTTTTTTTATTTGGGGTGGAGTTCCCCTTAAAATCCACACCAGACCTGAAGGGCCTGGTATGGATATTTGGGGGGACCCCACGCCATTTTTTTTAAGGCGGGGTTCCCCTTAATATCCATTCCAGACCTGAACCCCCACACATTTTTTTTTGTTTTAATGAGCAATGACTGTATTCTTTATAGCCATGAGTACGTTTAAATTACTTTTTTTTTCACTTCAGAAATGACATCTTGTACAGGGACAGTTCTAAGCACGGGAAACATGCGTGTACCCCGCCTCCCCCCTGTATGAAATTTAAAGGAATATTTCACTTTTATTATTTCACTTTAACCACTTCCATACCGCGCCTATTCTGGCACTTCTCTCCTTCATTTAAAAATTATATTTTGTTCCTGGGAAATTACTCCGGACCCCCAAACATTATATATATTTTTTTTAGCAGACACCCTAGGGAATAAAGTGGCGGTCATTTTTTATTTGATTTCCAACGGTATTTGCGCAATAATTTTTCTAACGCCTTTTTTTTTTGGGCCAAAAAAAAAAAACGGTTTCATGAATTAAAAAATAACAAAACAGTAAAGTTAGCCCAATTTTTATGGATAATGTGAAAGATGATGTTACACCGAGTAAATAGATACCTAACTTGTCACGCTTTAATATTGCACACACTCATGGAATGGAGCCAAACTTCGGGACATAAAAATATCCATAGGCGATGCTTGATTTTTTTTACAGGTTACCAGTTCAGAGTTACAGAGGAGGTCTAGGGCTAGAATTAGTTCTCTCGCTCTAACGCACGCATCAATACCTCACATGTGTGATTTGAATGGTGTTTACATATGTGGGCGGGACTTACATGCATATTCGCTTCTGAGTGCAAGCTACTAGGGACAGGGGCGTTTTATTTTATTCTTTTTTTTTTACCTAATATTTTTATTTTTGCACTTTTTTGTCACTTTATTTTTATTTTGGATCACTTTTCTTCCTATTACAAGGAATGTAAACATCCCTTGTATTAGGACTAGTGTGTGACAGGTCCTCTTTATGGAGAGAGGCGGGGTCAATAAGGCTGGAAAGCATGGTATTGCAAAAAAAAAAAAAGATCTCATGCTTTCAGCTGCAATCATGTTCGTTCAGCACAGTGGTGTAGTGTATAGCACTTTGACCTAGCAGCAAAATGGTCGCTGGTTCGAATCCCGCCCGTGACACCATCTGCCTGGAGTTTGCATGTTCTCACTGTGCCTGCGTGGGTTTCCTCCCACACTATAAAAACATGCTGTAAATCGGATCCGGTCTAAATAAGCCCTAATATGCAGTAGTATATTTAGGTTTTGTGCTGCCCTAGGCAGGCCCGGATTTACTCCCTTTGCCGCCCCAAGGCCGGGTCCTTCAATGCCGCCCCCGCCTGCGCAGTACAGGGGGGACATTATCCGCCGGGGGACTTTTTCGGCAGGACACTGAGAAGCAGGGGGGGTGCTGCTGCCGAATATGACATTGAGAGGCGGGGGGGGATGTTGCTGCCAATAATGACATTGATCATTGGGGGGTGCTGCTGCCGAAAATTACATTGAGAACCATCTCACCTCCTCTTCCCTCTGTTTTCTCTCCTCTCACCATCTGTGACATGACAGGGGGGACTCCCGAAATAAAAGTGTCCTCTCCTCTCAGCTGCAATGCCGCCCCTGCACTCACTGCCGCCCCGAGGCCTGGCCTTGTTGGCTTTGTCTGGAATCCGGCCCTGGCCCTAGGCCTCACTACATTTCTGCACATCCTAATAGAAAAATGACCCACCCCTTCCTGTCAAGGCCACACCCTGTTTTTGTATAACCCCGCCCAGGAATTTTCAGGGGACACACTAGTTCTGGGGGAGAGGGGGGGGCACTGGATTCCCTTAATTTGCATAGTTTTTCTCTCACTTCCTGTTTGGCTATGGGGCAGGAAGTGAAGGCAAATCTCCCCAATTAGACACAGATAATACAAAATAAACTGACAGGGCCTATAACCCTCCCTCACTCTATCCAAAATTAAAGAAAATAAAAAGTGTTGATTATAGTTCTAGTTTAAGCACAAATTTCAGAGAGTTTTATTGAGAGGCCTAAGAAAATATAACCATGCCAATAGGCCAGGATACAGCGTTGCTAATATGTAGGAATGTGTGTGTTAGGGCACCCCACAAACACCACCCAATGTTAAATAAACCATTTTCTTAATTTGCAAATAAGTATTATCTGCTAATTTTTGGAGGATGCCTGCACCCCTAATAGGGTGAAGACACCTCACAAATGTTGTCACTTTCTACTTCAAATTCATTCACTTCCTGTCACATAGCCAAACAGGGAGTGAGGGTAAAACCTTACTAATGTATTTTGTTGGGGACACAGATCAATCTAAATAGTTTCCCATTATGGAAATTGCATTTTGCGGTGTACACCCCAAATTATTAGGGATCTTGGACTTTGGGGGTCCATTTACTAAAGGCAAATCTACTTTACATTACAAGTGGACAAGCAAGGAAGAAAACAAAAAAACTTTGCTTCTACAGGATTGGATGTTAAAACCGTGAGTGCTTCCTCTGATTTTCAGCGACTATGCTTGTACTGCAGAGTGGCTTTGCCTTTACTAAACCCCAAACTAACTAATCATTTGTTGTGTACACAGCAGTGCAATTTGCTTAATGGGGACACTAGTTAGATTGACCCCAAGAAAAGACATTGGTAGGGTTTTAACCTCACTTCCTGTTCAGCTGTGTGACAGGAAGTGAAGCCAATTTTAAGAAAAGGGACACAAAGCTCAACCCAAAAAAAACACAAGCAGGGGCCCTAACACTCACTTGGCTTCCCTCAAACACCCACAATTAGAATAGGATTGCCTTGCGCTAGATTTAAGCACAGTGCTGTAAATCAGCACTTCAAGCCTGTCCACCAATACTCCCCCCCCCCCCCCCAACAGGCCATGTTTGCAGGTTTTCCTTCATCTTGCACATGTGCTTTAAAAGACAGTCTGGACAGCAATTCTTGATAAGAGAAATCCACAAAACATGTCCTGTCAGGGGTACTTGAGGGCTGAGGACCACTGCAGTAAAAAGAAAATACTTACCACTTTGTCTTTAATTTCCTGGAGATTAAACATGGCAAACATTTCATGATTACACACCAGGAAAGAAGCTTAGACAAAAATCACACTTAATTTGTTAGGCCCAAACCTATTTCAGCTGCAGCTGTCAAAATCTGTAGCATGAAAAAGTAACAAAAAACAAACTTCAAAATTTGAAAGTAATTTTTATTGGTCAACAAAACAAGGAAAGCAAAAAAGACAAACAAACACACACACATGCTCCAAACCACATTTCTGTTTAGCAACAACATGCCTGCCCCTCTGAGGACTGCTCGATCCACGCTTTTTATAACATGTGTGCTAATTAAGCAATTGAAATCACATGAACAAATTTCAGTCTCTAGTTTGGGTGAGCTTGTAAGTGCTTACACCTGGTAAGGATGTCCTTAAATTACTAACCCACCCACGCTCTATGGTTTGAACGATGTTTACATATGTGGGCGGGACTTACGTAAGTCCCGCCCACATATGTAAACACCGTTTAAACCACACATGTGAGGTATTGACGCGTGCGTTAGAGCGAGAGCAATACTTTTAGCACTAGACCTTCTCTGTAACTATAAACTGGTAACCTGAAAAAAAAAATGTCGCCTATGGGGATTTTAAAGTACTGAAGTTGGGCCCCATTCCATGAGTGTTTGCAATAGTAAAGCGTGACATGTAAGGTATCTATTTACTCGGTGTAACATCATCTTTCAAATTGGGCTAACTTTAGTGTTTTGTTATTTTTTATCCATAAAGATTTTATTGAGAGAAAAGGAACAGCTTTACAGATAAAACAGCATCAGCAACATATATGACAAGTGAATACAAGAGGCGCTGCAACGTGTAGCTACACATGAGATATAGGTACAAGCAGAATATCTATGACAAAATTCAAGTAATCTTCACACGATCCATATGAACACTCGTATCTTTTTCATATCACCAATGGAGGATGTGTCTCCAAGTGGTAAAGAGGGAAGACATTAGGATGCTCGTGTTCAAGGGCCTCTGAATGCTTCCACAAATTCAACCTCATACCCAATTATGGCTCCTTGATCACAGAGTCAAGTCCTATATCTGTCATTAAGGTCTACTTATAACGAACAGGATGGGTGGGTGGGTCAGTTCAAAACCAACCCGCCCTCCCATCATTGATAGAAGAGGAAGAGGGAATAGAGAAGATAGAGGGGGATAGAGAGAGATATAGAAGACGAGGGAAAGAGAGAGAGAAAGAGAGAGAGAGAGAGAGAGAGAGAGAGAGAGAGAGAGAGAGAGGAAGAAAAAAAAAAAAAAAAAAAAAGAGGGGGGTGGGGGAGGTCCACTGCCCTCGCCGTCCACATCCTATTGGAAGAAACACAGACTAGTGATGTCACAAACCAGTCACCAATCGGGCTTAAAGTCACCGGATTTCAATCAGCCCACGTGTCGCACCAGAGCTTGATAATCTGCTGTTTTCCGGAATTCGAACCACTCGCTCCAAACGTAAGTGAAGGTGGGAATTCTGTCTTGTGCAGTGTATATCAGCTCCTCTATCGCTGCCAAATGGTCAATGCGTGCCACCCATTCTTTTATCGTTGGTGGCACTGTGGCTCTCCAATGAACAGGAACACATAGTCTAGCTGCATTGATCATATGTATCGCCACCGAGTTACGATATCGTTTCCTGGAAATTTTGGAAAGATGAAGTAAGTACTGTGCTGGTGAAAACTCCAGGGGAAGTGCCGAGACCGCTGTTGTCACATCATGCACTTTTTGCCAATATGGCTGAATCAGCGGGCAGTCCCACCAGATGTGGAGGAAGGAGCCCAAGTCTTGTCCACACCTCCAGCACCTGTCAGGTACCGAGGGAGAGAACTTATGGACGACGTCCGGTGTCCTATACCACCGTGTCCTGATCTTGTATCCGTTCTCCTGAATGTTCACACTCAGTGAACCTTTGAAGATAAACCAGTTGATCTTTTCCCAGGCCTTCGGCTCAATCGGTCTGTCTAACCGAGCTTCCCAGAAAGCCTTTTCTGTCTGCAGAGACGCGAAGGGTGCCTCGAACATGGACGCATACAGCATCGAGATCACATGTCTCTGAGGTGACGTACTAGAACAGAGCGATTCAAACACCGTAGGCGATTTTGTAAAGCTTCCCCTTACCCTTGGGTTATCAAGAAAGTGTTTCACCTGGAAATAGGCGAATAAGGGAAATTTCTTGGTACGGGATATCTTCTCAAGTTCTTTTATAGTCAGGAATCTATTCCCAGAAAAGAAGTGTTTGGCCAACATATCTGCATGTGGCCACTCGTCTGTCAGGTAGAGCCCATCTTGTCCCGGTATGAAGTCCGGGTTACCTCTAAGAGGGGTTAGTCTGCATTCCGTCCTTGATATTGAGTATGCCTGACAAGCCTTCATGAAAGCCAGCAGAGTTGCCCCTATTAGTGGATGAGATTGGACGTTAGACGTCCAGTGTCTCTTGGAGGTCCAAGGTATTTTTCCGAGGTCAGCCCCGGCGATCCAATTTTCCAGCCGTACCCAGCCCTTGCAGCGTGTATGGGCCCGCCAGTCCACCACTCTCGCTAGATGTGTAGCCCAGTAGTATCTTTGCAGGTCCGGGAGACCAATACCCCCCTCCGCTTTTGGCAATACCAGTTTCGCCCAGCTTATTCTAGGTGCTTTGGATCCCCACAAAAACTTTCTACATAGTCTTTTATATGTTGCAAAGAAGGAAGGAGGTAGGGAAATCGGAATTGTCTGTAGCTTATATAGCATTCTGGGAAGCACCGTCATTTTCAAGATAGCGGCTCGCCCGAACCAAGAGATTGTGGGGGAGTCCCACTTCCGTATATCCTGCTGTATGGCTTTCAACTCTGGCGAAAAGTTCTTATCAAACAAGTCTGAAAGTTTACCTGGGAGCCGCATGCCCAAGTAAGTAATGTCATCTGTTTTCCATCGAAAGGGAAAGTTCTCCTGGCAGCGGGTAACCAGCAATGAAGAAAGTGTAACATTCAATGCAAATGACTTGGAATAGTTAATCTTCAAGTATGAGATATAGCGGAATTGTTCAAAGACTTGTAACAGGTTCGGTATGGATATCAAGGGGGAAGAGAGGAAAAGCAAGATGTCATCGGCAAAGGCCGCTAGCTTGAATTCATTATGATGTACTTTAACCCCTACTACGTCAGGATGGGCCCGAATGCAACGGAGAAGTGGCTCCAGTGTGAGGATATACAGTATGGGGGAAAGGGGGCATCCTTGTCTGGTGCCATTATGGATGGAGAAGGCCTCTGACAGGTGACCATTGACCCGGACCCGAGCTCGAGGATTCGTGTACAGGGCTCCAACAAAACCCCTCAATCTGGTCCCAAGGCCCAGTGCTTCCAAGACCGAGTTCATGTAGTCCCAGGCCACCCGGTCAAAGGCCTTCTCCGCATCCAATGATAAAAAGAACCCTTCGCTTTTTGTAGAGGTGAGCCAATGATGTAAGTTGAGAGCCTTGATGGTGTTGTCCCTGGCCTCTCTGTCAGGGACGAAACCCACCTGATCAAGGCCCACCCACGTCGGAACATAAAGAGCTAGTCGCATCGCCAGGATTTTTGAGAAGATCTTCACATCTACATTTAAGAGCGAGATCGGCCTGTAACTAGCCACTTCTGAGGGGTCCTTGCCCTCCTTAGGGATTACCGCGATGTATGCTTCCAGGAGGGTGTTGGAATTATGGGGAGAGCTGGCCAGCGAATTGAATGCCTTAAGGAACCCCGGCGCTAAAAGTTCAGAGAAGCATTTGTAATATTGCGCCGTTAGGCCATCCGGGCCTGGGCTCTTGCCCGGTTTGGTAGCCTTAAGAGCTTCTACCCATTCTTCTGACGTCAATGGCGACTCTAAAATTTGCTGATCCTCTACGGACACTGCCCGTGGGGAATATTTGTGCAAAAAGTCCTTTATCATTGCTTCCCTATTAACCGACGAGCCCACTCCTTCCTCCCTTGCCCTGATATTATATAATTTGCTATAATACTCTTGGAATTGACGAGCAATATCCTCCGTTTTAGTATGAATCCCACCCTGTTTATCTTTAACGTGATGGATAGTGGAAGCAAGGACACGTTTTTGCGTGAACTTCGCCAAAAGTCTTCCCGGCTTGTTCCCTTGCTCAAAGAACAATTTCTGCGATAACATCATGCGCTTGCGTGCCTTTTTATATAGTTCCTCACGCAAGAGTGCTCTTGTATCAGCTAGGTCGGCCGCTACCTTAACTGCCAAGGAGCCTTTGTGTTGCGCCTCCAGTCTAGCGATTTTATCCGTCAGCTCCTTGATAAGGGCCACATGTTCCCTTTTTCTCCTCGCCGCGATGGCCAACAGATGGCCTCTCACCACGCATTTATGTGCCTCCCATTGAGTCATGGGTGACACATCGGGCGTGTCATTAAGCTGGAAGTATTCTCCAATTGCCTGTTTAAGGGTAGCAACGTCTGCGACATCTGTAAGTAGGGAGGCATCAAGTCTCCAAACCTTTGTGAATGCTTCCTTCCGTGGAAACCGCAAAGTCAGCGTAACTGGATGATGGTCAGATAAGACCATGTTCTCAATTGTTGCGTCATACAGATATGAGAGATCATTTTGGGAAAGAAAAATATAGTCTAACCTTGAGTATCGTTGGTGTGGCGATGAAAAGAAAGTGTAATCCCTTCCTCTGGGATTCAAGGTGCGCCATGTATCATGGAGAGCCAGAGAGGCCAGGCCTAGTTTTGCTTGTCTTAAGGCTGAAAAAGGAAGGGATGAGGCTCCTGTAGAGGTATCGAGAGTTGGGTCTAGGGCCATGTTGAGATCCCCTCCAAGAATTAAGAGACCCGATTTAAATGAAGTAAGTTTCAAAAGCGTCTCTTTCAAGAAGGAGACCTGCTTGGAGTTAGGGCAATAAACATTAGCAAGCGTCATTGGCCTGTCTTTCCAGAACCCCTTAAGGAAGATGAATCTACCTTCTGGGTCAGCCATCTGGTCAGTGAGGCGGAATGCAAGTGACTTTGCGAGCAAGATCGCTACCCCTTTCGTCTTAGAATCAGCACAGGTCGAATGGAACACCTCAGGGTATTTTTTGTTAGTGAGACGTTGAATGCTACCTGATTTGAAATGCGTCTCCTGGAAAAAAACGATTTGAGCCTTTTGCCTACGTGCTTCTGCAAGAAAACTTGAACGTTTCTCAGGGAGATTGAGGCCCTTGGCATTAACCGAGAGAACCTTGAGCGACAGAGGAGCTGAAGATTGCATTATGGAAGCCATATGTACTTATCAGATGATATGACACCTACTGTTTCCTATCGTGGACGGCGAGGTCAGCAGGCCAGGAAGGATCAAAACACTCAAACAGGAAAAAAAAAAAAAAAATAAAAAAATAAAAATAAAATATATATATAAGAAAAGTTCAGGAAAGGAAAGAAAGAAGGAAGAAGTGTGGTAAGCGACTCTGTAAGCCCTGCAGATGTTCCCAGTAATGAATGGGGGTCCTTACCTGTGTAAGATGTGAAGCACCAACACAGGTAATGTAAACTATATACCGGAGGAGGATGTAGCCTTGCTACTCCACCACTAAAGAGTCAAGGGGTAAGGGGAAGGGAAAGCCGGTAACAGTCAAAGGAGGACCTGCCTCCTTAAGGCGGAGAAGAGGTCTAACACCAGGGAAGAAACCCACACATCTACCGCCCAGATACTCCTGGGGAGAAGTTTTGAGTTATGGGACAACCCCTAGCTAACGACCCGTTGAAATCCTATGTAGACCCGCCTACAGTGAGTCACCCCGCCTCCATCGAGAAGCACCCCTATTCTTCTGTGACATATCCAGCACCCAGGTAAAGGGAGAGGAATGATCCCTAATATAACTATCCATAACCTAAGGGACAGAATGTTTCTGCAATCTATGCCAGGAACCGTGAGGGAGCCAAGATCACTCAAACCATTTTCTAATAGTAACAATAGTAATAACAAACCCCATACCCAGAACCCCCCATCCCCGAAGCCTCCAGTACCCAGACCACGGTGCAGCCCGCGAGTACTAGGCACTGGAAACTCACCAGGTTCATGGTGTCACCTTGAACTGAGACGGCGACCAGCTCTTCCTTCGAAGAGCAGAGCACTCGTCTGGTACACCTACACATTTAAAACACAATATTCTGAGCAAGGCAAAAAAGAGAGAAAAAAATAAAAAAAGTACATAACATCAAGAAACACAAATGCAGGTCCAAATATTTTGTGGAAACATGGAACATAGTGGGCTGGGCCCAACATAGTATAAACACTCCACTTATCAACTTTGCACTCCCTCCCCCACCCTCCTGTACTATCCCCTACCCCTTTTAAGAGGGGGGAGGAGGGAGACCCTCCAGGTGAGTACCCCTCTGCTGTGACATGGCCAGGGAGTGGATGGGGGAGGCTTTCGGCATAAGTTATTATCTCACAAGAACGCAGGGGTCAATGAAGTAATGACTCTCTGGGGCCACAATTACTGTGGGTGCCACAAAATAATAAAAAAAAAAAAAAAAAAAAAAGGATTTAAATAATAATAATAAAAAAAAAAAAAAAAAAATAAAAAAAAAATATATATATAAAAAAATAAAAAAAATAAAGGGGGGGGGGGGAGGAGGAACAAACATGTGGACGGGGAGGTCGGTGGGTCAGCTACAGTCACCAGCCCAGCGTTGTTAGCCACAAGAACGGTGCTGGAGAAGAGGGCACACAGTCAATGTTCAGGAGCCAGCTTGCGGTTCAAAAGTTCTGTCGCGGGAGCACCGGCAGCTCCCATGGGTTCATCTGTACACGTGGCCCACATGTTGCCCCTAGCAACCTTAACAGCGGAGTACCTGAGGCCTGCACACATAGGAGGAACAAGCTTCTCCTCCTAATAAGCATTCCCTGTACGGGCTAAGTTGTCAGTCCGCTTACTGTGACTTCAGGAGTTGACATGGAATCATTTGGGGGAAGAACAACAAAAAACGCTCCCCTTTGGCAAAAAAAAATAAAAAAAATAAATAAAAAAAAATAAAACTACCCAAGGGACTTGACTGCCAGGTATGAGAGTCACTCGACCTCGGGGGGGCATAACAAGTGCACAGAATTCCTGACCCAGCTTGGGGGGACATAAAGGCTGTCATTGCGGATATGGACCGCTGCAGGTGTAGCAATAATATAAAAAAAATAATAATAAATGAATAGAACATAATGTTGAGGCCCCAGAGTCATAGTCAAACAAGAGAAGGTGTTATGAACAGCTCACCAAACCATTGGATCTACAGCTAGCGGTCCATTCTGCGGCGAACAGATGAGGGTGAAGCCCGTGGACTTGCTTCCGTTTCCATGTCTCCACGATATCGTGATGGGGATTCAGTAGACGTTCTGCGGCGTCTCTGGCGATGTCTTTGCGATTTTGGAGTATCATCGGGTTGTGTAGGGATCCAGGGGTCCGGTTGCATGAATGCACTGTTTTGTTATTTTTTAACCACTTGAGCCCCAGACCATATTACTGGTCAATGACCGGGCCAGTTTTTGCGATTCGGCACTGCGTCGTTTTAACTGACAATTGCGCGGTCGTGCGACGTGGTTCCCAAACAAAATAGGCGTCCTTTTTTTTCCCCCACAAATAGATTTTTTTTGGTGGTATTTGATCACCTCTGCGTTTTTTCTTTTTTTTGGTATAAACAAAAATAGAGCGACATTTAAAAAAAAAAAAAAATAATTTTTACTGTTTGCTATAATAAATATCCCCAAAATTAACTAAAAATAATATTTGTTTCCCTCAGTTTAGGCCGATACGTATTCTTCCACATATTTTTGGTTCCAAAAAATCGCAATAAGTGTTTGATTGGTTTGCGCAAAAGTTATAGCATCTACAAAATAGGGTATAGTTTTATGGCTTTTTTATTAATATAGTTTCTTTTTACTAGTAATGGCGGCGATCAGCGATTTTTATCGGTACTGCGACATTATGGCGGACACATTTTTGGAACCATTGGCATTTTTCTAGCGACCAATGTTCTAAAAAGGCATTGCTTACTATAAAAATGTCACTGGCAAGGAAAGGGGTTAACACTAGGGGCGAGGGAGGGGTTAATTATGTTCCCTGGGTGTGTTCTAACTGTAAGGGGGGTGGGACTGACTAAGGGAAATGACAGATCGCTGTTCATACATTGTATGAACAGACGATCAGGCATTTCCCCCCCCTGACAGGACCGGGATAAAGGGGAACTCTGCGCCAAATTTCAACAAGAAACCGGCGCGGGTCCCCCTCCAGGGGTACATTAGGCTCCTTGGCTTGGTCTGGAATGTGAGGGGTTAAACCCACGCCAAAAAACAGCGTGGGGTCCCCCCCAGATCAAACCCTCATCAAAGGTACGCAGTCTGGCCGGACAGAAATGGGGGTGGGGAGGAGCGAGCGCCCCCCCCCTCCTGAGCCGTACCAGACCGCATGCCCTCAACATGGGGGAGTGTGTGCTTTGAGGGAGGGGGCACTGTCCCCCCACCCCAAAGCACTCTTGTCCCCATGTCGATAGGGACAAGAGCCTCTTCCCGACAACCCTGGCCGTTGGTTGTCGGGGTATGCGGGCGGGGGGCTTATCGGAATCTGCGAGCCTCCTTTAATAAGGTGGCCCCCAGATTCCGGCCCCCCCACCCTATGTGAATGAGTATGGGGTACATTGTACCCCTACCCATTCACCTGGGGAAAAAAAATGTAAAAAAATAATACACCACACACATTTATAAATTAATTTATTAGTCAGCTAGGGGTCTTCTTTTTTACGATGTACCCCATACTCATTCACATAGGGTGGGGGGCCGGAATCTGAATCTGGGGGCTCGCAACCAATGGCAAGGGTTGTCGGGAAGAAGCTCTTGTCCCTATCAACATGGGGACAAGAGTGCTTTGGGGTGGGGGGGCAGTGCCCCCCTCCCCCACAGCACACACTCCCCCATGTTGAGGGCATGCGGTCTGGTACGGCTCAGGAGGGGGGGCGCTCGCTCGTCCCCACCCCCATTCCTGTCCGGCCAGACTGCGTGCTTGGGATAAGGGCTTGGTTTGGATCTGAGGGGAACCCCGCGCTGGTTTTTGGCGTGGGTTTAACCCCTTACGTTCCAGACCAAGGCTAAGAGCCTAATGTACCCCTGGAGGGAAACCCGCGCCGGTTTCTTGTTTGAAATTTGGCGAGGCGTTCCCCTTCATGGTCAGCACAGGCTGAAAACAGGTCGGAGATTCCCGTGTGCCGCGTCACGCAGCGCAATTACGGGTACGCCGCTTGGTATTTACCAAGATTTTCTCAGCGTACTGACAAGGCGCACGGGAATCTCCAAAATTTCTCTGTACGCATGCCCAGTATGAAAATGAACCTCCCGAGGTTCAGGCGCACTGTGCAAGCGTACGGGGATCGGTTCCCTAAAATCACTTTCACTTTCAATTCTGCCCGCAACACACATTTAAATACATGTCACTACACTTCCCCCGCATCACCCCACCTCCCCCCCTAATAAACTCCCGCCCGAATCCCCGCAATTTACATTTTAATATGCCGTGCGCCAGGTCTATAGTAGTGCACAATGCGCCCTCTCCTGGGCGCACTGAGCACTTTAGTAACTAAGGAAATACACTGCACTAGCAGCGTATTTCTTTAGTAAATGTCAAAACGGCTGCTACTCCTGCTTTTGCTCCATGAGTCATGGAGCAAAGGCTTGGTAAATCAGCCCCTCTATCTATTGCAGCTGTGTTGCAAGTGATCAACATCAAGGTAACAATAATTAACTACATTTATTATTGTGTGGTATCATTGTGGTCCCTTATTGCCATTTGGGTTCTACAATCAAATTATTGTCCAGTTGTGCCAAGGTGGGGATCGAGCCAAACTTCAGGGGGTTGACAGTCAGAGTGCAGGCCCAAATCTAATCCAGCAGCTCCTGCGGGGGTAGTGCTTCAAGTATATAATACACAAGTAATAGAATAACATTACTTTAGGGTAAGCCTTTGAGTACCCAGGGAGAAAAGCACTATAGACTATACATTATTATTGTTATTATCATCATCATAATCTGTTTAAATAATAATGATAATATCCCTATGTGGTTATTAAAAATCAAATCTAATACCGAAGAAAGATATCCTTTGCAACAAACAGATTGACAGTTCTGTAATAATAGTCAATGTCAATTCAGAGCCTACACTCACTGTGTTAGACAACTCCACTAGGAATACTTAACACTCAAGTTTCTCAGATGGTCATTATATATACTGTACATAGCCTCCAGCAGTCTGTATTTCTTGCAATAACTGACACACAAACATATTTGATGCACAATGCAGTAATCAATATATGGATATTTGTATCATCTTCAGATATATAAACTCAGTCCAGCACTAAGATGCACGTGTAACATTCATTGATATTTATTAGCTCCAGCACTTGAAAAATTCAAGCACATACTCTGGGGCAGATTCATAAAGACTTACGACGGGCGTATCAGTAGACACGCCGTCGTAAGTCCGAATCCGCGCCGTCGCAACTTTAAGCGTATGCTCAAACTGAGATACGCTTAAATATTGCTAAGATACGGCCGGCGTAAGTCTCCTACGCCGTCGTATCTTAACTGCATATTTACACTGGCCGTTAGGGGCGTGTACGCTGATTTACGTCTAGAATATGTAAATCAGATAGATACGCCTATTCACGAACGTACGCCCGGCCGTGGCAGTAAAGATACGCCGTTTACGTAAGGGGTTTTCAGGCGTAAAGATAAACCACCAAAAACATGGCGCAGCCAATGTTAAAGCGATGTTTTTTTTTTCTACCATGCCATCCAGCATACTAGCGTGAGCTACAGTATGCCTTTATTTTTATTTTTTGCGCCGTACTCACAGTTTAATCCCGTAGTTAAGTTTCAGACTCCCCGCGAGGAGTAGGCGTTCCTATGCAGAGGGGAACATGATTGACGGCCGGCTATGGCGCGTCACGCTTCCCGAAAATAGCTGAAATAGGACTTGGCTCTTCACGGCGCCTGCGCAGTCAGCTCCTAGTCTGTGCGCAGGCGCCGTATAGCGCCGTGAAGAGCCGATTCCTACTCCGGCTATTTTCGGGAAGCGTGACGCGCCATAGCCGGCCGTCAATCATGTTCCCCTCTGCATAGGAACGCCTATTCCCCGCGGGGAGTCTGAAACATAACTACGGGATTAAACTGTGAGTATGGCGCAAAAAAAATAATTAAAGTCATACTGTAGCTCACGCTAGTATGCTGGATTTCATGGTAGAAACTTGTTTTTTAGGGTGAACCACCGCTTTAAGTATGGACGTCGGAACCGCGTTCAAATGTTACGTCGTTTGCGTAACTCGTCCGTGAATGGGGCTGGCCGTAATTTACGTTCACGTCGAAAGCATGACGATTTGCCGACGTCATTAGGAGCATGCGCACTGGGATACGTCCACGGACGGCGCATGCGCCGTTCGATCAAAATGTCATTTACGTGGAGTCACAGTCAATATACATAAAACACGCCCACAGCTTCAACATTTGAATTAGGCGGGCTTACGCCGGCCCTAATACGCTATGCCGCCGTAACTTCGGCGGCAAAATCTTTGAAAATACCATACTCGCCTCTCAAAATTACGGTGGCGTAGCGTATTGGAGATACGCTACACCCGCCTAAAGGTACGTGAATCTACCCCTTCATGTCTATATAGGGTCTGCCAACACCTTTTCTGATTGTCAGGCTAACAATAATGGAGCAGTCTTATTGGTGATGTGTTGCACATATAGGCCCAGATTCACGTAGATCGGCGTATCTTTATGCCGGCGTAGCGCATCTTATATGCGTAAATGTGAGAGCCATGTGCAGTATTCACAAAGCACTCGCTCCCAAACTTGCGCCGGCGTAAGCCCGCCTAATTTAAAGTAGGAAGGTTGTAGGCGTGTTACATTTAAATTAACCGTGACCCCATGTAAATGAAGGGCCGAACGAACGGCGCATGCGCATGCATGCTCAGAATCATGTTGCATATACTTCCTAAGATACGACGGCTCAATGCCTTCGACGTGAACGTAACCTACGCCCAGCCCCATTCACGTACGACTTACGCAAACAACATAAAATCCGACGGCTGTTCCGACGTCCATAGCCTAACATGACTTACCCCTGCTTTATGAGGCTTAACTTTACGCCGGGCGTACGCCTTACGTAAACGGCGTAGATTACAGCGACGGGCGTAAGTACGTTCGTGAATCGGCGTGTCTAGCTCATTTACATATTCGACTGCAGAAGAATAATGGTTCTCCTGATCTGTTTCTCAATGCGTTTCTCAGCAATTTGTGTTCTGTAACGCATATTTTCATTCAACATTGTTCACTTTTAACTGTCAATCTATGTCAATTCTTATGTCAAAAACTAACAGATTTTGCATATTCAATAAAAACGTATTTTTTTAAAAAATAGCTGAAAAAAATTACGGACCCTCAGTTCCAGCACAAAGCTCTGAAGTTCCGGCACGGTGTGCCAACCTTCAGAGCGTGTGCACAGTTTCGTTGAAATACATTTTACATACAGGTAAGCCTTATTATATGTTTACCTGTAGCTAAAAATGACCAAGTGGGGTTTACAAACGCTTTAAGTTTAAAAATATTTTTTTTTAGTTTTCCTTTTACCCATCATTATATACCCTGGCAATACCTTTTTTCTCAGGCTTGTCTTTTTTGGAGTGACTTAGCTGTGCTGATGCATCAGAAGATTCACCAAGGAGAAACTGCCACTTGAAAAGCAAGACCCAACTCAGCCTCTCAGGAAGCCCCTGAGAGCCTGAGCCTGCCTCTCCCGCCCCCTCCACAGTCCAGCTCTCCAGTGAGCATGGGGGGGGGGGGGGGGGAGAGCAGAGAGCTGTGAGAACTGAGCTATCGGCAGTGTTCGATCGATGGGTTCATAGTGATAAAGGTGCCGGGGGACAGATTTAGCATCAGACCCTTGCTGCATCCACCTAGGTAAGAATGATTCTTAAAAAACATATATCTTTTTTACAGGTAGTATGATAGCAGAGGTGGTCATAAAAATAGAATTGCAGAAATATTATTATACAATAGTCCAAAGTTAAACAGTAAAAGTAAAAATCGCAGAGGTGATCTAATACGACCAAAAGAAATCTCTATTTGTGGGAAAAAAAGGACATCAATTTTATTTAAGTACAGGCTTGCATGATGGCGCAATTGTGAGTTAAAGTAATGCAGTGTGGAATCGCAAAAAATGGCCTGGTCATTAAGGGGATCAAACCTTCTGGGGTTGAAGTGGTTAAATTGGTGTAATATTTCTGGCCTGTGTGAAAGCTATCACTCTACAATGTTATCATTCTACAATCTATGGTATTTATATCAGGCCTCAAAATTTCAAGTTCTGAGCTACTAGCCAGGCCTTAAGGCTTCGTACACACGACGGGACATGTCCGATGAAAACGGTCCGCGGACCGTTTTCATCGGACATGTCCGCTGCCGGATTTTGGTCTGATGGCTGTACACACCATCAGACCAAATTTCCTGCGGACAGCGAACGCAGTGACGTGGCCGCGCCGTTGCCGCGACGATGATGCGGTGACGTGCGCGACCCTGGAAGGTCAATGCTTTCACGCATGCGTCGAATCACTTCGACGCATGCGAGGGCTTTCGGCCGAGCGTACATGTCCGACGGACAGGCTTCCAGAGGACATGTTTCTTAGCATGCTAAGAAACATTTGTCCGCCGGGAACCTGTAAGCATTGACCTTCCAGGGTCACGCACGTCGCTGCACCATCGTCGCGGCGACGGCGCGGCCACGTCACCGCGTATCCTGTACGTGGGGATTTTGGTTTGATGGTGTGTACAACCATCAGACCAAAATCCGGCAGCGGACATGTTTGATAAAAACGGTCCGGTGGACCGTTTTCATCGGACAGTCCGTCCGTGTGTACGAGGCCTAAGAGTTACTCGCCACCTGTCGGCCCACCCAAACCCTACCTTGCCTTGAAACAAATGCATTATAATGGATAGGCAGAGGGCAAGTGAGCCTAGAGGGAGTCCACCCCTCCTTAATGGTACAGGGACACACTGGACACCCAGCCTCCCCCAGTACACCTCTACCTCCAATGCTTCCCCCAGTACACCTCTACTTGCAACACCTCCCCCAGTACACCTCTACCTACAACACCTCCCCCAGTACACCTCTACCTGCAACACCTCCAGCAGTACACCTCTACCTCCAATGCTTCCCCAGTACACCTCTACCTGCAATGCCTCCCCCAGTACACCTCTACCTGCAACACCTCCCCCAGTACACCTCTACCTGCAACACCTCCCCCAGTACACCTCTACCTGCAACACCTCCCGCAGTACACCTCTACCTCTAACGCTTCCCCCAGTACACCTCTACCTGCAATGCCTCCCCCAGTACACCTCTACCTCCAACGCCTCCCGCAGTACACCTCTACCTCCAACGCTTCCCACAGAACTCCTCTACCTCCAAGGCCTTCCCAGTACACCTCTACCTGCAACGCCTCCTCCAATGTCTCCCCACTCCATCACACCTATGACTCCAATCACTTCTCCCCCAGCACACCTCTATACCTATAATCCCTCTTCCCAGTATGTCTCTGCCTCCAATGCCCCCAAGAAAACATGTGCTTTGTGTTTTTAACGACCTCCCCTCACCAGCATACCTATGCCTCCAATTCTGTCCCCCTGCCCCCATTCTATCATACCTATGCCTCCAATTCCGTCCCCCTGCCCCCATTCTATCATACCTATACCACCATTTCCGTCCCCCTCACCCCATTCTATCATGCCTATGCCTCCAATTCCATCCCCCTCCCCCCATTCTATCATACCTATGCCTTCAATTCTGCCCCCCTCCCCCCATTCTATCATACCTATGCCTCCAATTCTGTCCCCCTCCCCCCATTCTATCATACCTATGCCTCCAATTCCGTCCCCCCTGCCCCCATTATATCATACCTATGCCTCCAATTCTGTCCCCCTCCCCCCATTCTATCATACCTATTCCTCCAATTCCGTCCCCCTCCCCCCATTCTATCATACCTATGCCTCCAATTCCTCCCCCCATCTATCATATGGTATGATAGATTGGGGGGGGGCAGAATTGGAGGCATAGGTATGATAGATTGGGGGAAGGGGGCAGAATTAGGGGCATATTATGATAGAATGGAGGAGGGGGCCGGATTCGGAGGCATAAGCATGATAGATTGGGGGGAGGGGGCAGAATATGGGGCATAGGTATGATAGAATGGGGGAGTGGGGCAGAATTGGGGGCATAGGTATAATGGATTGGGGGGGATGATTTAGAGTCTAAATCTGCAATTAACCTCCCCCCAATCCAGCACATATGTTCCTTCAATCCCCCCTTACTCCCAGCAAACTCCCAGTGCCAGAACATCACACATCACACATCTGTCTTAAACATACCATTGTACTGCAGCCACGGTGCACTCCTTGGATTTGTGGGAGGTGGAGAGGGGCGGTCTGAGGTGGAGAGGGGTGGTCCCGGGTGTCTGGTATACAGTATTGGGCAATACTACTAAATTGTGAGAGGTGGAGAGGGGCGGTCCTAGGCGGCAGTTCTAGGCAATGCTACTGGACTGTGGGAGGTGAAGAGGGGCGGTCCCGGGCGGCGCTGGTGTCCATTCTGCTGCTAGCCTGTGCTGGACGACGCGGCAGCTGTATTGTAGTTGAATACAGATATTTTACTGGCCACACTGTGTGTGTCTGACCGGCGTACACGGGATACTCACACTGCACATAAATTCCCTCGCCTAATGTGAGGAGGCGAGCACAAATTTTGAGGGCTGATTTATACAGTATATTTGAAAGTTGATCAGTCCTGGTGTACTGACTGTCTCATTTCTTGAGGCCCTAAAATGCCAGGACAGTACCCAATACCACTCAAATTGCCCCTTTTTGGAAAGTAGACAATCCAAGGTATTTAATAAGAGTCATAGTGAGTTTTTTTAAGTTGAAATTTTTTGTCACAATTTTTTTTTTAATTTGTAAAATATTTTTTTCCCCTCACAAAGTTGCCATTCTGTTTTGGTGTGGTCTCCCCTCTTGGTAAAAGAGGGGGACGCATTAGAAGGTATAGGTACAGATTGGATACAGATCGGATAAGGGGGGGTAGACACTTAAAAGACACATATAAACACATACAAACACAAATAGACACACAAAATGGGTAGTTTTTAGAAGGAGGTAAGACATAACACTTATTACCCGACTTGTTACTCGCTCCTTTCCTATCTTTTCCTTTGCCCTTTCTTCCTTTGCTGCTCAGATGCGCAGTTATGATGGTACCTAAACAATTGTTATGGACTTCTTGGAATGGTGTCGATATCCATCGATCAGTATTTCGATTAGCTCGTATGTCTCTCCTAGCCTGGTTGATGGGTAGGGTTGGGATTGTTGTGCACTGTATGACACTGATGTCTGTACCTTATTTTGCATACAAAGGTATTGTATCGAGCTGCAATGTATTTCATACTTTTTCTGTCCTGTTTATTTTTCAATAAAAACTTATTGAACAAAAGAATAAGGCCCTGGGGACCCTTATGGAATTCACGGAAGGGAGTATGATTTTAGGGGGGGGATTGAATATTCCTCTAGATACAAAAGAAGACACATCCTCAGGATTGTCAGCCATTACTTATGGTGCTTGAAAACGTATAACGCAATTCCTACACAAAAATCAACTAAATGATATATGGCGATTGTTTCACCCAAAAGAAAAGGACTACACGTTCTTCTGCCCCCCTCATAAATCATACTCCCGGATAGATTTATTCCTGATCCCACATGCCCAACTACACTCAGTGAAGGATTCTAAAATCGGGTCTATCACATGGTCAGACCATGCACCTATTTTTTTGTCATATAATTTAAAAGATTTTGTCAAAACTAGATCTAATAACTGGAGATTAAATGAGAGCTTATTACGAGAGAAAGAAGTGCTGGAGGATGTGACTAAGGAGATAAACTGGTATTTTGAGACCAATGATACACCCGACTGCGACCCAGGGATAATCTGGGAAGCACACAAGGCAGTAATCAGGGGGGCATTGATAAAACATGGGTCCAGGATTAAGAGAGAAAGATCAAAACCACTTTAAAGACTTTTGGAAGAATTAATTCAACTAGAGGGGAAACATAAACAGACAGGATCAACAGCAATAAAGAAAGACCTTGTTAGGAAAATAATAGAAATTACAGACATTCTCTTTTTTAAAGCAAAAGCGGACATACAGCGATGCAGGAAAATCTCATATGAGTCAGGGGATAAATGTGGGAAATTACTTGCCAGAACCCTGCAAGCCCAGAAGCTAAGGGCCAGATTCACAAAGGAGATACGACAGAGTATCTCAGATACTCCGTCGTATCTCTCAGAGTATCTATGCGACTGATTCATAGAATCAGTTACGCATAGATATCCCTAAGATCCGACAGGTGTAATTGTTTTACACTGTCGGATCTTAGGATGCAGTACCGTGGCCGCGGGAGCACGCCTAATTTAAATTGTACCCGCCCATTCGATTTGGACCGCCTTGCGCCGGACGTATTTACGATACACCGCCGCAAGTTTCCAGGTAAGTGCTTTGTGGATCGGGCACTAAAACTCAAAACTTGCGGCGGTGTAACGTAAACGGCTTGCGTTACACGGGCGCAATTGTACCTGAATCTGGCCCTAAGTAACTATATCCCTCAGATTAGTACATCTATAAACTCCAAGGTTACAAAACTACAAGACATAGCTAAAGAATTCCAGACATATTACCATGCCCTATATAACCTGCAGAAAAAATCACTGAGAATAGACCAGATAGAACAAAACCTCCTGGAGTCAAAAATGCCCAGACTACTGGAGGGGGCCAAGGAGAAACTAGAGGAACCTATTACAAAAAAAGAAGTAGAGGAAGCGGTGGGAACGATGAAACTAGGGAAAGCACCAAGGCTAGGCGGCCTTACAGTCCAATATTACAGAACATTTCGCCCCTCATTACTGGACAAAACTATTTAATGCACTGGGGTCCACAGCATCGCTAACAAAAGAAACTCTATTAGCATACATTGCATTGATTCCGAAAGAGGGAAAAGACCCGGCTTTATGTGGAAGCTATTGCCCAATTTCCCTTTTAAACCAGGACCTAAAAATATTTGCAAAGATCTTGGCAAATAGGATCCAAGTATATTTACCAAATCTTATACACCCAGACCAAGTAGGATTTATCCCTGAACGAGAGGCCCGAGATAACAATTCAAAAGCTATTAACCTACTCCAGATAGTGAATACTGCTAAGACTCAATCGGTATTTTTGAACACGGATGCTGAAAAGGCCTTCGACAGGGTAAACTGGGAATACATGAAAGCGGTACTACAATATATAGGTTTTGGGAATAAACCACTACAATGGATATCGGCCATCTACTCATGCCCATCGGCCCGAGTAAGGGTCAATGGAATACTCTCAGAAACCCTTGATATTTCAAACGGGGACAAGACAGGGATGCCCCTTGTCCCCATTACTTTTTGCCCTGTCGCTGGAACCTTTTCTATGTATGGTTCGTATGAACCAAGACATCGAAGGAATACAAATAAAGAACATGCAGTATAAAATTTCTGCATACGCAGATGACATGTTATTTACACTCAGTAATCCAGTGTCCACAATACCGAATCTGATGAGAGAATTTGATCGATATGGCGAGATCTCAAATTTATGCATTCATTTTAACAAGTCCGAGGCAATGGTTGTCAATCTTGCACAAACATTGATAGCACAGTTAATGGGGAAATTCAAATTTAAATGGACAGATAGCGCACTAACATACTTGGGCACATTTATACCAATGAAGGTAGCAAGGATTTTCGAGTTAAATTTCCCACCCCTATTACAGAAGGTTAAACTGTTATTAGATAAATGGAACCCGGGTTACCATACCTGGTTGGGACACTGTAACATCAGAAAAATGAGTATTCTCCCTAAATTCCTATATCTATTTCAAGCACTACCAATATACATTCCCTTAAGTTTTTTTAAACAGTGTCAGAAGATTATATTCGAGTTTATATGGGCACACAAACAACCTAGGATACAGCGTAAACAACTGACTTTTACTAAGGCACAAGGAGGTCTAGCAGTACCGGACTTACGGAAATATTACCAGGCAGTACACCTTAACAGAGTCATAGATTGGAATAGACATAGGGAATCTAAAATATGGGTCCAGGTAGAACAATACCAACCACGGACTCGACTCAGTGGAGCCCCTTGGTGCTATTCAGCACTACCCAGAAAAATGAAGGAACACCCAGTAGTGAGAAATACAGCAAAACTTTGCACGACACTACTCCCCGTGCTGGGGATAGACCCTGCAACTTCACTGTTGTACCTGATACTGGGTAACCCGAAATTCCAACCAGGATGCAAAGGAAATGATTTCTGACATCTAATTGACAGGGGATGCACCCACGCATCCAGTTTCATCCAGGATAGGGCATGGATGATGATAGAAGAAATGACTAAACAAGGGAGCAGAGTGGAGCTTAAATTTTGGAATGCGCTATCAGTGACTTAGCAGGATGTGAAAACAAAAAAGGTGCCGATTTTGACATGTGACCTCTCTCGGTCAACAGATACTGCAAGCCCAAATTTACTTTAACCGCACATGGACAAATGTTTTATACCATGCACAGAATTGGTGCTTTAACCAAGACTTATATTTAAGGCAAAGATACATTTCCAATAAAAAAAAATATTTTAAGCATACATCATAACTAAACCACTTATTAGAAACTGAAATCAGCTTCAATGAGATTATACCTATGTGTATATTTCTCTCTTTAATTGAAAAAGAAACAATTCATATTGCAGTTAGAATTATTTAAATTCTAATCTTCATGCTACAAGGACTAAATGGTCCAGCCAGATGTATATAGCTAGTCAATTGCCTACAGATAAATAGAAACTTATACTTTACTAAAAATCTCAAAATCTTTTGTCTGAGGCCCCATACACACGAGAGAATTTATCCGCGGATACGGTCCGTTTCCGCGGATAAATCCTCTCGAGGATTTCAGCAGATTTCTCTGCGATGGAGTGTACTCACCATCGCATTGAAATCCGCGCCGAAATCCTCTGGCGATGACGTGTCGCGCCGTCGCCGCGATTATGACGCGGCGACGTGCGCGACGCTGTCATATAAGGAATTCCACGCATGCGTCGAATCATTACGACGCATGCGGGGGATCCCTTCGGACGGATGGATCCGGTGAGTCTGTACAGACCAGCGGATCCATCCGTTGGGATGGATTCCAGCAGATGGATATGTTGTGCATGTCAGCAAATATCCGATCTGCTGTAATCCATCCCAGGGGAAATATCCGCGGAAAATGATCCGCTGGCGTGTACACACCATAGGATCTATCCGCTGAAACCCATTTGCTGGGATTTATCTGCGGATGGATTCTATGGTGTGTACGGGGCCTGAGAGATGCCAGCATTGTCTCCTCCTGGTCACTTTTTTTGTTTCACCTTCCAATCTTTCTTCCAACTTTTTATCCCCCAAAGAAAGTAGGCGTAGATATGTTTTCCATGTAATTAATGACATCAAATTATATATTATTTACCATGTACTCCTCTGCACAACTACCTAAAGGGGCAGTATTGGATTAAAAATTATTTTGGAACTTTCCTTAAAAATACTTGCTTTAAATAACCTCTGACCTAACAAACATAAAAATTATAGCGCATAAAATGCCTCGGAATGAAGTGCAGTAAAGAAATCTACCACCGATCATTGAAAGGAAGGCTTACCAGAGATACTGTACCCTAATGGACATATGCCCAGAGGGTCAGTAAATCAGGGTATAAACCACTCTCAGGCCTGGATCATCGGCTGCAATTCTCATGGAGACGTCTCGCACGTCAATCAGAGAGCATCGAATCAGGAAAAAGGTCGCTTCCAGGGGTACCCAATGTGGGCCAAAATGTTACCTAATATGTAGAGATGTGTGAGAAGAAGAGAAAGGCACATAGCGTAATACTGAAAGGTACCAATGTTAAATGTAGGTAAAAACACTTACATTATAAAAGGTGATCAGCGCTTTCAAAAGTACAAAGTGGCAGCGGCGGAGTCACCCAACGCGTTTCGCAACAAATAGTGCATCGTCTGTTTTATGTAACCTCTGACCTAAGCCTTGAAAAAAACATAAATATAAAAAGGTGGTCTCTTCTATGGCAGCATCTGTCCGCCTTTTTTGTCTCTTCATAAAATAGATAGCTTTAAGAAAGTCTGAACGATGGCAATTCATTTCCCCCCCAAATACCTTTGAGAATGAGGTAGTTGGTAAAAACACAATGGCTATTCACATGTAGCGCCACTTAAGATAAATTCTGTACATCCACTGTTATTCATAGTATTTTAAACATGTACCCCTCATATTAATAATATATACTAAATGAGTAAAATCAAACAATATATAATGAATAGATATTGAATATTGTAAAAGTACATAAACAAAATATATGCTCCATATAATGTAATAATAATAATACAATAGAAATTATTGCTAATATAATTACTTGCAATTAATAATACTTGTTCATAATGCAACTTTTAAATAAGCCCCTTTTCTTTTTTTTCCAGTAATAAAAAAAGATTAGATAGAAGGACCGCCGCTCCAGGTGAGCACAGGCAGGTAATCAAATGTCCACTCAGGAACCACACGGGTGCTGGCAATGCGTAGGATTATGCAGATGAGAGAATAGATGGACAGCCGCACTCCAAATAGGTCTTTTAAAAGGAAGACGTGCTCTTTATTAAAAAGGAAAAAAGCTATGACTAAGCATTAGTTCTTAATGCGAAACGCGTCAGCTGTTCATCCCACTGCTTGCTGTTTGTATGCTGTGCATTTTTCCTTTTTAATAAAGAGCACGTCTTCCTTTTAAAATACCTATTTGGAGTGCGGCTGTCCATCTATTCTCTCATCTGCATAATAAAAAAAGATTCAAAGTCTCTATTCATTTTTTTAGTTAAAACATGAGTCATCAATCTCATTATAACACATTCTGGCACCATGGCCAGTCGTTAGTTTATGTTTGTTGTCTACGACACTCACAATTTACAACCTGGGACAATATGAGTGGAGCCTCTTAAAATCTTTTGTAAGAGTCTTTGTCCACAAGCAATGAACTTGCATTCACCTTCTAACAGATAGACAAGATGGCTTCCAAGATGCTCATGAAACCATATATTAAATAATATGTATAGGCCTTATAAATTAATTATTTTTAACATTCAATAGTTCTGACAGGACAGTATATGTTGACAGCTGCGTGTGGTACATTCAGGGGAGCTCCAGTGGTTGATCCTAGGTATCAGCATACATTGGACACTTATTCCAATGCATCATTCAGCTTTTTTACCATATTGTAGAAGATCAAGTACGTCAATGCATTTCAAAAGGAAAATACAATAGTGCATAGGGATGTATTATATTTGCGTGATTTCATTAGATTTTTTTTTTATTCTGTTGCTAGCAGTGGGCTGTAGTCGCCTAACTGTACTGCAGCAGGAGTTGTTCTGTGGTCATGGAGTATATTTTACCTTAACCACATGTTATTTAAACTGGCTCCAGCAGGGTGTGCTAGAGAGATTTGATTCTGTGTTATGGATTTTGATAGCCTGGTCATTCAGTGGGCCTGGGGAAACTAGCAAGGCACGCTGGAAGAACTAAGTATGAAAGCCAATTCCTCTTCTGTTTCTTCCCTCCTGGGTTTTTGCCCTGTAAGGATGTCATCCTACAGGTTAGGCTCCAGGCATATGGAAGGATGCAGGGATCACCCCTCATTGGAGGAACCTCTGAAGTTGTTGGCTGCTGGAGAAGTGAGTGCAAGGCCTAGGGGACGCAAAATTATAACTGTTCCCCATTTATGGACATTTGGTGTTATGAAATATGCTTGTGTGGAAAGTTAAAAAATGTTGCATGCTATCCCTTCCTGGAAGTAAAGATTGAGATCCCACTTGAGTCTCAGTTGCCAATGAGCCAGAGTTCTAAAAGAGTCATCTCCACACAGTCAGTGATTTTGAAGGTAACCAGGAGAGAGGTTTTGAGTGAGATCTAAAAGATAATATTGCTTAGTTTAGAGTTTGAGATCTAGTGTACTTGGGGATTTTCTGATCCTCACCTCATCCTCCTCATATTGACTTGTGCATTAAGCATCTTTTCTATTTTAAAATCTACTGAAGTGACTGGTGTCCATTATTTCTGAACAATCTGAAATTTCGTAACAATCAGAAAACAGAAACACACCTGAAATAAATGTTTCTTTGACATTACTGTAAGTAAATGGACTTTAAGAACACATTTAAAAGTAAATGCATTCTTAAAGTAGAAGTAAAGGATAATTACAAGTATTCCTAAAAAAGTTGCCTTCCCCTCCTTCTACCTGTGATGGAAGTTACTAAAATGAAAATTTTTGTGTTATGATTACCTTTCTCCTGAGCTACTCAAATTTTGTTTTTCTTTCATTATATTCCTTTATTTCTTGATCTATATATGCAGGGCTTTTTTTCAGGGGGAACTTGGGGGAACTCAGTTCCACCACCTCTGGCTCAGACCCTTTGGTGCCTGCTCACCACAATCACTTGTAAACACAGAAGTCTGGTTTCTGTGTTTATAAGCGACAGCTCTGCACTCTGTGTGTAACCCCCCTGAACTCTGTACTCTGTATGTCATGCAATCCTGGTATTTAATGCCCCTTTAAGACCCTCCTACTGTTTGTGAAATCTGAACAGGGTCGTGGTTGAGTTCCTGCACCTATTTTCTGAGAAAAAAAGCTCTGTATATATGTGTAGAGTTATAATACATATGTATGTATGGGTATATGTTACAATACTGTTATTATCCTTAAATGAAGAAACAGATTATAAAAAGTTTCAGTATATCTCAGCTTGAAGAGAACTAATAATAGAAAACAGATGTCTTCAAACCCCTTCAAAACAGCTCCTCCCATGGCCCCTTCCATCGACTAAAACAAATATGGCGATTGTGGAAGAAAAGAATGTGCCATGAGGGCTCCATGCCATAAATGGACTTGCAAAGAGAAGCCACTCTATATGGACTGACCTATCAGCTGTGCTCATGTGTATGATGTCATGTTGTCTTTAAAAAAGCCAATAAATGGGTTTGGCCTCTCTCTGATGCTGGGACACCGAAAGAAACAGATCTCTCTCTCTCAGTTTTCTGTAGGCTTTCATGATTTGGGTCAACGGCAGAATGGGGTAAGCCCTGAGGTTGTGTCAGGGGTCAATCCTTATCATTTTGGCGCCCAGCATGTACTTTGTTTTCTTAGCCAGATGCGGCACCCCGAGATGTCGATGTCTGTATTCTCCTGTTCCATTTTGCCTGCTGCCTGCTTAAGAAATTCCCCTTCCCTCCCCTTCCTCCTGCTCGTCTGTGTTCACTAACCCTTTGTCTGCCAGTGAGAACTCCTCCCCCCCTTTCTCCTGATAACCCTTTGCATGCTGGCAGCCCGAGGGAACACAAGGACAGTAATTAATTTTGTTGAGAAACACACGGCTTGCCCTGTTTCTTTACATACGTATATATATATATATACGGTAGATATATCAGAGTCTAACTGTTTTCACAGAGGTTTGCAGCTGCTGTTGCTACCTTTTTGATTCACAGATGTTTGAAGTTTTATTGTTAACCCAGACTACTTATATATCTATATATATGTATATTGGAACTTATTTTTAAGCAGACCTCAGCTGAAGTTTCTGACCGCCCAGGTTACCCCTCTTTTGTATATCTAGTATTTGTGTTGGAGAGGGTGGGTTTTAGCTGAGATAGCTTCCCATGACTTACCTACCCTGATGGTGGTATGTGACCCACGACCTGATACATATATGGCTTGTTGCCTGTTATACTGTGATAATGTGGTGCCCAAGGGCTGTTATACGACGGTTATTGCCCCTTCAAGACCATGTGCCCCTGCTGCTTTCCCTGTTGGTATTACCTACCGGGTGGTGATCTGCCCAAGGTTTAAGCTGCTGTGTATATGCTGAGCAACACCACTGCTATTGTGGAAGCATGGGCTCCGCCCGAATGCTGTTCTGTGCTAGAGGTCCATCCCCCTGCAAACAGGCCTTTCTCCAACCTGCCCCATCCTGCCCTAACCCCATGTGCTCAGTATTGCACTACCCCCTGTGAACGCAGATGGCATCCTCTCCTGCCCACCGCCCATTTCCCATCCCGGATTCTGTGCTCTGTAACCCAACCCTTCTTCTCTCCTTTGTTTTGTCCAATGGGGGGGGGTATCAGGCCATGTCTTTGGACAAACACAGAAAGAAGAGAATGATGCAGACCTACCTGCTCCTACCCTGGATGAACATGATTGTTCTGAACTCATGAAGGTGGAATCCGCTCATCTACCCTCTGTCCTTTGTGCCCTGACACCAATGCCTTAACTCACCTTGTATTTTGATGGCTCCATGGGGTAACTGAGGTGATAGAGAGTGATCACTGCTACAGTTACAAAAGAAATATGGAAGGTCCTGGGTACCACATTAAATGTTTTACGTACCACATTAAACGTTTTACATACCACATTGACGTTTTCACATACCATACCACCCTCAGAGCTGTGTACGAGTATTTTCTCGCATTTAAGATTCTGATGTAGGTACCGATATTCACTGTATACTCCCTGGTGATTGGGTGATGGTTAAGAAGTTCCTTCGAAAACATTCTCTGGAGATGAGATATGATGGACTGTGCCACCCGCATCAGAATGAAACTATATATCTTTTTTCATATATTTGATTACTGTACTTTAAACTCCTTATCTCCATTAGACTGGCAGGGTAATATGTTCAGGAACCATATATATATATATATATATATATATATATATATATATATATATAGATATATATAGATATATATAGATATATATGTGATATAGGTGATGATTGTGACCACTGGGAATTTGTGGGTTGGAATATAGTTGATATATGTGTGATATAGGCCCTGATATATAGATGCCAGAGGGGTCCCAAGGGGGGTTCCGGATCAAGAGACCAAGTAACTACTGGTTTTGAGTCCCCTAATCACTGGGATATATTCCATAGGGTAATTAGTTAATTAATGTCAGAGTGTAAAGAAGTTCTTTAATGAGAAAATTAAGTTTAATACTGCCTGTAAATGTTTATGAATATTTTAGCCTAAACAACTGAAGAGCTGTTTAAAATTCAGATAATGGTAAACAACATGGTATTTAGTATTTAACAGAAAATCCTACAGATTTGGTTGCAGTAAATAATAAGTTGAGGATTGAGCAATTTTTACAAAAGATTCTAAACTGGGGTTTGGTTGTTAAATTAAGGTAGTAGATTGTTCTGATTTACTTAAGGTTACCTATGAAAAATATTAAAATATGAAAGTTATGTTCAATCTAAAAAAATTATAAAAATTGTAAAAAACAAAACAAGAAACAAACAAGTGTTAAAAGTTTTTGTAATGTGATGTTTCTGACGAGAGTGGAGGCTTTGGTTGGGAAGAGGAGTTTCTCGTGAAAATGGCCAATTCACAGTTCATTAGGCTGGAACTAATCTGTGAATTTCTCGAGCTTCTCCCCTAAACAATCTTTTGTCGCTGCTTTAGTCAAGAAACGTCATATTATAATGTAATGTACATGATTTTTGGCAGATGTACAAACCAAATATGTTTGAATTTTTTTAAAAAAGGTTAAAAATTTGAAAAACGATAAAATTCGATTGTAATCACATTGTATGATGTATGGTATACAAAGGTTGCAAGATTCGGTTTAGTAGCTAACAGATGTTTTTACTTTAAAGGTCATTAACCACTTAAGGACCGCCTCCTGCACATATACGTCAAATTTTGCCCACACCAACCGATAAACGCTTATTGAGATTTTTTTTACCAAAAATATGTAGAATATGTATCGGCCTAAACTGAGGAAAAATTATTTTTTTATATATTTTTGGGGGATATTTATTATAGCAAAAAGTAAAAAATATAGCATTTTTTTCAAAATTGTCGCTCTATTTTTGTTTATAGCGCAAACAATAAAAACCGCAGAGGTGATCAAATACCACCAAAAGAAAGCTCTATTTGCGGGAAAAAAAGGATGCCAATTTTGTTTGGGAGACACATCGCATGACCGTGCAATTGTCAGTTAAAGCGACGCAGTGCCGAATCGCAAAAAGGGGCAAGGTCCTTTAGCTGCATTTTGGTCCGGGTCTTAAGTGGTTAAGGAAATGCTCTCTCTTAGCAGAGAGATCGGGTTACACAGCCTGACACGTTGAATGTTAGTGTCGAGACCGGAGAACATGTGGCTTTCTAGAAGTAATGGTTTTAAAACATTTTTGAGCCTAAATAACTTTTCTTGAGAGTTCATTGAGATTTTTGAAGACAAAAATATCTGTCTGAGTAAATATTTAGTGAACTATAAAAACTTATTATAGGGCAAGTCTTTATTTAATAATATTGATCTCTCTCTCTCTCTCTCTCTCTCTCTCTCTCTCTCTCTCTCTTTCTTTCTCTCTCTCTCCCTTTCTCTTTCCTTCTCTCTCTTTCTCTCTCTTTCCTTCTCTTTTTCTCTCTCTCTCCCTTTCTCTCTTTCCTTCTCTCTTTCTTTCTCTCTCTCTCATTGGTATTTTAATGACATGTGTGGGTTTTTGCACCATTTTTGTTATTATTGAGGAAAACATGAGGTGTCAATTTGCACGGCTTTGACTAAGCTTTGTCTAGTGACAACTGGATGGTCGGTTAAAATAGTGTATAGATACAATATGGACATATGATGCAATGTGCTAGGGCCACAATGGTGAATCAAAAATGTCACTTTCCAGGCTTTGGGTTGACAAATGTATTTATCAGGGAGGAATATTGTGCCTTTATAAATGGATCCATATATGGGCACAGTGGAACTTCCTGTATGTTTGTCTACACTGAAGAATGAACCAAAGACTGCCTTATGTTTGTTTTAAACAGTCATGGTGTGGCAAGAGCACATGTGGTTCAGTTGATCATACTGTATGATTGGTTCTGAAAAATAGTGTAATTCAATATAATTTAGTGTCTTTTAGAAATAAAATATTTAAGAAAGCCCAATATAAAATTATTGTTCTTCTGCAAAATTAAAATGCTTATGATTGAAAGTATAGTAAGAAGAAAAAAATACAGTAATCTGGTGAGGTGTAGAGTTATAATACATATGTATGTATGGGTATATGTTACAATACTGTTATTATCCTTAAATGAAGAAACAGATTATAAAAAGTTTCAGTATATCTCAGCTTGAAGAGAACTAATAATAGAAAACAGATCTCTTCAAATCCCTCCAAAACAGCTCCTCCCATGGCCCCTTCCATCGACTAAAACAAATATGGCGATTGTGGAAGGAAAGAATATGCCATGAGGGCTCCATGCCATAAATGGACTTGCAAAGAGAAGCCACTATATATGGACTGATCTATCAGCTGTGCTCATGTGTATTGTGAAGGACTGTTATGCAATTGCCTATATGCTTCAGTCTAATTCTCTCCCTGCTAGTTTAAGGTCTGTGTGTTGTGTGAAGAAGACCTGTGTTTACCCTTAAGAGATGTGTATTGTATCGTCAGGCTAAAGGATTAGATAAGTGTCTCATGTTAATTATTCTGATTGCTTCATTGTGGTAATTACCTCTTCTATATGCGGGGCCAAGCTGTCTAGATAACGTATTCTGTCACAACTAGTAATTAACTTCACTGATGTCATTATCTAAAGAAATGTGTCTCTTGTTCCAGCAGTAAGCTTGGCTCATGTGTGGCTTATTGGGTGATTCCAGGGATTTCTACTCATGGAATACTGGGTGATTTTCTTTTATGGGAAGAAGGGAATGTTTGACGGGGATATAATTCTACTACCGTCACATGTATGATGTCATGTTGTTTTTAAAAAAAACAATAAATGGGTTCGGCCTCTCTCTGATGCTGGGACACCGAAAGAAAAAGATCTCTCTCTCAGTTTTCTGTAGGCTTTCATGATTTGGGTCAACGGCAGAATGGGTTAAGCCCTGAGGTTGTGTCAGGGGTCAATCCCTATCATACCTATGCTGCATAGAATGTATAAAAGGGATGTGTGTAAATACCATTCCTTATTCCACTCTGATGCAGTCACGTCATCTCAAAGCTCTGGCTTCTGTGCCAGCGGGTGGCAGTTGCAGGGGAGAGGGGGGAGTTGCAGATTGACAATGGGAGCCAGCAGGTGACACTACAGCTCCAGGAATTTAGAGCGGTTGTCAAGCGCTCTCTGACACAGGAGAGATGCTGCTTGTTAATCATGAGACCGCATCTGTCAGAGACCTGTCACTAGACCCCGGCGTGCGCGCATGCAAACGCATACTGCTGCACAAGTTAGACGGCAGCAGCCATCTGTGCCTGTGCGCCGGCGCGCGCACATGTGCCAATGGGGCGTGCGCCCTATTGGCGCATGTGCGCGCGCCCCACGCGCATGTGCGATGGGTGCACGTGCATCGGGAGCGCGCGTGTGCACGTTAACATGGGTTGGCGCCATTTTGCCTTTAAAAAGCCAGCAGCTGGTCTAACCTACTACCAGTACCGACCCGGCTCTGCCTGACTATCTGAACCTCTTCGATCCTGGACCCTTGGCTTGTTTGACCCTGCTCACCTTCTGCCTACCTTCTGCCAGACCTTTTTGCCCGAACCTTTAACCACGCTTTAGCCCTCCGCATCAGCTACCTGATTTCCTGCTTGACCCAGCCCATCTGACTCCGCTACTGCCTGTTGCTTGTACCTAACCTGACTTACCTCTCCAGCTCCTGCTGTCGCTGTTTCAGTTCCGCTAGCTCCTGGACCACTGATCCACCACTTCCGCTCCAGCTGTCCTCAGTTCCAGCCATCTCTGAAGGATCATCATCCAGTGCCTGACTACTACTACCACTCTGGCTCTCCTACCTCACTGTGGTCCTGAGCTCGCTGTTCCCACTTCAGTGACTCTCGAGCCAGGGCTGTAAGAGAGGTCTTCTCCTGCAAACTAGGCTCTGACTACCAGGTACGTTCGTACATAACAGCACCATATTAAAAAAGGTATTTGCACGCATCTCTTTTATACAGGCTAAGCAGCATTAGTAGGAGAAGAGGAGAGGCAGCAATTTTTGGAACACTTGCAATTACCGTATATACTTGAGTATAAGCCGACCCGAGTATAACCCGAGGACCTAATTTTACCACAAAAAAAAAATGGGAAAACTTATTGACTCGAGTATAAGCCAAGGGTGAGAATGCAGCAGCTACAGTACTGTAAGCTGAAAAGAGGGTCAACAATGCCCATTTACTGCTTCACTGTGCCCATTTGCAGCCTGACCTCACTGTGCCTATTTGCAGCCTGACCTCACTGTGCCCATCACAGCCTGACCTCACTGTGCTCATTGCAGCTCTTCAACTCGACCATCCTCTCACCTACATTCTCTCTACTGTAACCGGCAGGTCCCGTTACCTTTGCAGCCTGACCTCACCATGCTCATTGCAGAATCATTGTGTACCCGAGTCTGTGACATATTCAGACGGCAGCCGTGCAGTTTTAAAAATTTGCGCTCCTCCTTGTGCTGTTCCGTGATAGGCGGAACACTCGGTCTCCCACTGTGTTCAGTGTTCCACTTATCATCATCGCCCTCTCGCCTATCACAAATGAGAGGGCGATCGTGATAGGCTGAACACAGGCGGAACACTCGGTTTCCCAGCAAACACTGTGTTTAGTGTTCCGCCTATCACGATCGCCCTCTCGTTTGTGATAGACGAGAGGGCGATCATGATTGGCGGAACACTGAAGACAGTGTTTGCTGGGAAACCGAGTGTTCCGCCTATCACGGAACAGCACAAGGAGGAGCGCGAGTTTTTAAAACTGCACGGCCGCCGTCTGAATATGTCACTGACTCTTGTACACAGATTGGATTCTGCAATGGGCACGGTGAGGTCAGGCGGCAATGGACTCAGTTACTGACTCGAGTATAAGCCGAGGGGGTCATTTTCAGCCCAAAAAAAAGGCTGAAAAACTCGACTTATACTCGAGTATATACGGTAGTCTTTAATTACACTTTATTAAGCTGTTGGTAAGCTGAAGATTAATTTCCCTTCAAAATATGTCACTCGAGTCACCAATAGTTGCCATGTTCAATCTCTATTAAAATGATTGTAAAGCTTCAAATTTTTTTTACTCCAACTCGTCTATGTGGTCTTTTATTAATCTCTCCAGTATCTTCCCAGCTATAGAAGTTAAACTAACAGGTCTATAGTTACTTGGTAATGACTTTGTTCCCTTTTTAAATATGGGCACCACATTGGCCCTGTGCCAACCCAGTGGTACTATTCCTGTCATTAATGAGTCCCTAAATATTAGATACAGTGGCTTTGAAATGTGAGCTCTTATCTGATAGTTTTCTGTATAAATTCAGGCCCAGATCCATGAAGAACTTACGGCGGCGTATCTATTGATACGCCGCGTAAGTTCTACGGTGCGCCGGCGTATCTTTGTTTTGTATTCACAAAACAAGATACGCCAGAATGTGGGCTAGATCCGACTGACGTACGTCTTAGTACGCCGTCGGATCTTAGGTGCATATTTACGCTGGCCTCTAGGTGGCGCGTCCGTTGATTTCCGCTTAGAGTATGCAAATTAGCTAGATGAGCCGATTCTCAAATGTACGTCCGCCCGGCGCATTTTTTTACGTCGTTTGCGTAAGGCTTTTTACGGCGTATAGTTACCCCTGCTCTATGAAGCGTATGCAATGCTAAGTATGGACGTCGGGCCAGCGTCAAATTTTTTACGTTTTACGTCGTTTGCGTAAAACGTTCGCGAATAGGGCTTTGCGTAAATTACGTTCACGTCGTCTAGGCATTGAGCGGGCGTAATTTAATTTGAAAATTCGACGTGATACTAAGCATGCGCGCACATGCGCCGTTTGAAAAAAGTGTAATTTACGTGGGGTCATGCTTAGTTTACATAAAACACGCCCCCCTGTGCCTCATTTGATTTAGGCCCGCTTACGCCGGCACATTTACGCTACGCCGCCGTAACTTTAGACGCAAGTGCTTTGTGAGTACAGCACTTGCCTCCTTAAAGTTGCGGCGGCGTAGCGTAACTACGATACGATACGCCCACTTAAATTTACGCCTATCTACGTGGATCTGGCCCTCAGTGTTTTTGTCTAATAAAGCAGTTCTTCTTGTTTACTCAAAAAAAATGGTGTTGTCTAGTTATTTGGGGTAGCTACAGCTATAGTCACTTGCCTTGTGTTCCAGAGCTTGGGAAGCAGGTTCTTGGCAGAGACACACAGTCTGTGTGTTCGGAGTCAGTCCATCACACTGTCCATTTGTCATCTTATGCTTTACCACCTGCTGTCCAGCCGCCGTACTTATACAGCAGCAGGTCAGCTCTCCTGCGCGATCCAACATACCTGTACGTTGGTCCGTGCATGTGTGATTGCGCGTGCGCGATCGCTGTATACAGAGGCAGAACGGGGATCTGCCATTGTAAACAAGGCAGATCCCCATTCTGACAGGGGACATCTCATCTCTCTGACAGGGGACATTTATATATATTGTGTATATTTCTGAGCGTGAGAACGTTAAGAAAAGTTCTGCGAACCGAGGGCCAGATTCACGTAGAGCGGCGCATATATAGACCGGCGTAGCGCATCTCTGTTACGTTACGCCGGCTCAATTTTGTGATACAAGTACCGTATCCACAGAGTATTTGCGCCCAAATTTACGCCAGCATAACGTAAATTCCGAGGCGTAAGGCGGGGTAATTGAAAGTGGGAAGGAAGTGGGCGTGCTTCATTGAAATGAGCCGTGACCCCATGCAAATGAAGGGCCGGCTGGCATGCGCATGCGCAATGGCGCTGACTCTGTTCATAGCCTCTCTGCGCATGCGTAGAACTCGGCCCGGCGCAATCAGTGAGATAGGAACTAGGCCAAGCATACTTAGTGAGATACGCCCTGTGCTTAAATAGGCCCAGACAAACGCCCTTCCATTGCAAAAGTACATCCATTTGTTTCCCTTCCTGAAGCAAGGTGCTTTTGTTCTGTTGTCTGTGGCTGTTTGTTGGTTTGTGTAGGAGTGTTGTAGCAAAGATTTTTTGGAGAGTGTGATAGGAGATTGTATTAGCTGTTTGTTTTTTCTGTGTGTTTTTTGGTGTCTGTATTAGCTGTCTGTTTGTTCTGTCTGATTTTGGTGTTTGGTTTTTGCTGTGTGTTTTTGTGTCTGTGTGTGCTGTGTGTTTTTGTGTCTGTGTGTGCTGTTTGTTTTTGTGTCTGTTTGGTGCTGACTGTTTGGTGGTGATATGTCACCAAAGAAGAGGAAGTTAAACATCTCTGTCTGGGAGAAGCAGATTCTTGCCAGGGCCATTTCCCGTCATGGGCGATATTTGCATGGCCCTGAGAGCCGGGACATCACCCCGGCCAGGAAGAAGCAGATCCTGCAGAACATTACTGATGAGATCAATGCGTTGGGGGGGGGAGACGAGGACCGTCAGTGGGATCTCCA